>NW_006766913.1:75583-78555 GCF_000275845.1 Dichomitus squalens LYAD-421 SS1 | reverse complement strand
ATGTGTTGTGATTTTTGGGCCTCTCTATCCATTTGTATGCCAACGAAGCATTGCGAAGCTCAACCAACCATGGGAAGGCCTCATCTACGATACTAAGGGAGATGGGTAATGCCACCTGGGGCTTGTGAGTAGTCCTCGAATCCGTCAAGAACTCCTCTGAATTATATCTACACGACAGAATTTTTTCCAGTCAATGTTCATCTCTCTTCATCAGACTGTTGATGGGATAGACTATATGAAGATGGTGCCACAATGGGCTAATGATTGGAAGCAATACACCTACCATGACCCCGCAGACGATGATTGAGACATTCGTCTAAGCTACGATCGAGCATAGTTGTACGTGTATAGACTGGTATTTGTTGCTTATTGTTGCCCATGAGCGACACTCTGAATCATAGTTTACGATTACGACTTACTCGATAATACTGGGACACAAATGGCTCATATGCGCAGAAACATCAGACGCGGTGCAACTACGAAAGCATGAGCTACGAGATCGGTAGAGATGGCACACTATCATCCCAAGTGTTCTGTTCTTCGACACTTGCCCATCAGCGCGGAACCAGGACATCTGTATCTCGAGCGATGTCCTGGTACTCACAAAGTTCTGTACATCCGAGTCGCACAATGATAGCGAGAAACCATCCGTCCGAAACATATCTGGGATCAAAGCTATCAACCTGGAAGGTGGCCCTCACCTACACTATAGTGCAGTGAGGGTATGCTAGACGAATTACACACGTTCTTTGTCATAACATGAGCTCAATGACGACCCAAAACGAGGGAGGCGAGGGAACGCAGATTCACCTTACGCGCAAAGTCATGATAGGACTCCGATATACTGCCCTCTGGGAACAGCTAGTAGAATCAGAGCCAGTCATTGCGGTGTATGATCTAGATCTACGTCTGTCATTGGTAGCAAATACAAATTATTGCTTCACAGACCTGGTCTACTATCGCATCTGAGTCTTCGGGGAGGCGATCACAGAGTTCTGGATCTGCAGGGAAGTATGTCCACTTGCAATCGCGATCGTAGGCGTCCCATTGTAGTATACCGAAAGAATCCAAGGATGAATCAAGTTCACGTGCAATCAATGCAGCATTAGCTTTCAAGTCATCCCACAAAACCTTTTCGTCTTCTGCCATCCATATATGTGCCATGATCGGGAAATCTAGATGGAGACGGAGACTCCGCAAGGAGACAAGCCTAGAAAGCATCTTCGCTATTGCGGTCTACACACAAAACATCAGGATGCAGGATCACGCGTCGAGAAAACTATGTTTGGACCTACCACTGGGACAGCTTTATCCCCCTCTGCACGAAACCAGTGCATCTCAATGGCAGTCAAATGAGGGAATGCGGTGACGATACGGCGCAGGAGGGCTTCGTCTACATCATCTGCACGATATTCCAGCCGAAACGCCTCAAGGCTGGGAGCCTGTACAGCATCGAGAACTTGTAGCATATCGGTTGCATCAAGTATAGGGGAATGCCACGGATAGTTCAGCAAGGGGTCCCATTTGTAGAAACAATGATGGGGGCAGCAAAGAAGTGACAGACGCCGTAGACTAGCAGGAAGATGGGCGAATATCTGGTCCCCCGGATCCGGGAAGGAGAGTGTGAGGTCCGTCAGTTTAGGCCATGGGAGGGTTACAGCGGCGCCACGGGGCCATATTGACTGCCTATTGCGGATGGGCAGAGCAAACACTAGTATCAAGACACACAGCTCGGGCATGCTCGCAAGCACGCAGATCAATGGTAGGGATAGGTCGATAGGATATCCGCCAGTGAGCGTGAGGGAGCGCAGGCGCTCCCAGACCGTCGAATGAAACATGGTGAAGGACACAGATTTGCTCGGTAACGTGAGCATCTGAATGCTGCCGTGGATATTGCCAACCACTGCGCTGACCGCCGAGCGTTCAGCAGGATAGCTGCGAGGATGGGACCGTGTAGTGAACAGGCGATATGAGAAGGACGTGAGAGGTGGGAGCATCTCTGGGAGCAGTGCAGTGGCTGGGAAATGGCGCGGGCAGAATACGTAGGACTGGATGACGATATGACGGAGCCGAGGGACGGAGAGCACTGCATCCAAAGTCAACCAAGGTAATCCATGCAATTCATCATATCGCAGCTTGACCATTAACAATTGTAGGCGTGGCATAGAGTTCAGCGCGTGCCTAAGGAAGGGGCCGTCAAGGACACCACACAGCATCAGCAAAAGTGCAAAACGGTTGGCTACAGTTGGCTCGATTGGCCATGGCACTCAAAATTGGCCTAGATTATACTGAGCCCCAATCGAAGGGGAATCAACTAAAATTTGCAGGATGAATTGCCCCAAAGGTCCAGGTATAGAATATCACACAGCCCTGTAGGGCAGACTGAAGCCCTGTCCCGATTCAGCCACTGACATCTTGACGTGCTACGTCATCTAGCACCTATGACGCAACGCTACGAACGAGACGTAAAGCCAGCCTACTTGTTGAACTTGGACTTATCCGGTCCGGACTACACGAGGCTATGCGTCTCCTAGCGCTTAGCTGTAGTCGCTTATGTAGTATGTTACCATATTTGGGACTCTCTGCTCGTGTACTGTAGCTATGCTTCCGGACTCTTCAGGTACTGTCTAGGACAATCCGTACTACTCCAGAACGGTCTAGACAGGTCTATGCTTACTCATCTCTTACTCATCCTATGGTGCGATACGTCGCAATTCTTTCACCATCGTATTATTCATCGCACTATGGTACATGTGACTAACCGCTCTTCGATTAGTCATGGACACTTCACTGTAGTATATAAGGACTTCAGATTGTGTCCTCCCTCTTCAGTCTTTCCTTACTGACTGAAGAGTGAGTACTTCGTTACCTTTACCTCTAACTTGTAGTTACTTACTTAACCTTTGTAGTCTTGCTTCGACTCTAGGTACAGTTGGTTACTGCAATATAGTCTTTCCTTACTGACTGAAGAT
>NW_006766913.1:68786-73251 GCF_000275845.1 Dichomitus squalens LYAD-421 SS1 | reverse complement strand
GGCTTCTGTTCAGCCGGCTGTCACTGACTACTGGACGTGGCATCGTCGACTTGGACATCCCTCCAAAGAAGCTATTTCGCGTCTGCCTGCGAACTCTAAAGGTGTTGATCATATCGATCCTCCGCCTGCTAACGCGCCTGTCTGTGAAGGCTGCGAGTGGGGCAAGTCTCATCGACTACCGTTTCCTCCCTCTGAGAAGCGTGTAACCGTCCCTGAGGCAAGGCGGGACCTAGGAAGCTGGAAGGGGGCAGGGAAAGTGGATCGGGACGTGGACGGCGGCACTTGGATCGGAGCGCGGATGGCGGGACAGGGGGACAACGGGGGGATGCGGGTCGAGAGGGGGACGGCGGGATGGGGATCACGAGGAGGCGACCGGCTGTAGCAACATTATCATGAGCACATCAAAGAAAGATGCGCTCAGTCGTGCGAGGAGCGCAAGGTTGGGGAGGAGGAGATTTTAGTACACTAGCTAGCGAAGGGCCATCGGGCTATGGGCTCTATGGCATATCCTCAAAATCAGTATGTTTTGGGGGGTGCTACGTCAATACTACTCAACAACATGGGCAAGAGCTTCCAAATCACATATTTCCGACCGTACATTCTTGTCACAGCCAACGAGCTGTGCCACCAAAACAAACAAGGGCAAAGCTTACTGATGCAGAGGTTGGTGCTGAGAAGCGAAGCAACCCGAGGTGACACAGCAAGAGATGTGAAGAGGTGTATTCCCTAGACTAGAAGGGGCAGTAGAAGGTAGGGCTGCTAGCTACCTACAGAGGAGATGGGGGATCGATGAGAAGATCAAGTCTGAGGTTCCCTGCCTCAGACTCCCTACTATATATACTAATACAACGGTGCACAGACCAGGTACCTATTGACCATCGTTTGGTCAGAGTTCTCTGCCTCATATCCTACCCTCTGACCTGCCTCATGGTGACCTTACGACTAATACCTGAGTCGTGCCGAGTCCGGACTCCTTCCAATGAGTAAGTGCTCCTGCTGTCACATCAGTCACCTGCCAGTGAGTGAGGATGGGCGCTCCTGGCCGTCACGAGGTCTGGGGTTCGATCCTGGCCCCTCCACTTTCCGATACGAGTTGTCCGTGGTCAAGGTGAGCATCTGTCCTGGTTCACATGACCCCCAGGTCACGTGGCACGAGAAAACTGTGACACTACCCCCTCTTCAAGATCTGAGCTCCTGCGAAGCGTTCAAACCAGATATTGCGTTGAAACTCCCGGGCAACTGGTCGTGGATTGTTGAGAGCGATTGGCTGCGGTGCGTTTGGATGAAGGGCATGGAATTCGTCGAGTAGTTCCTTCACATATTTGACATTGCGTACAGGTTCCCAGATTGCTTCAGAAACGTCGTAGCCGGCCCATTTGACAAAGTATTGCACGTATCCGCGGTTGACACGAGAGTCTAGGATCTTTTCGACCTCAAACTCGTCGTGGCCTTCAACTTCAATGGGGTCAGGCTTCTCCGGATTGCGGTTGCCCATCGTGTCTTCATGGTAGGGGATGAGCTTCGAAGCATGGAAGACGGGATGGACCTTGTTCTGCAGCAGCAGTTTGACTCTGAAGTCGACAGGTCCAATCTTTTCCGTTATTTCATACAGCCCATAGTTCTTGGCTGAGAGCTTGGCTGACGAGTTACGGATCTTGAGGTCGCGTCCC
The DNA here is from genome assembly GCF_000275845.1 of Dichomitus squalens LYAD-421 SS1. Taxonomy (NCBI): domain Eukaryota; kingdom Fungi; phylum Basidiomycota; class Agaricomycetes; order Polyporales; family Polyporaceae; genus Dichomitus; species Dichomitus squalens. The sequence goes on along the minus strand of NW_006766913.1, from coordinate 71,581 downwards.
TTGAGCAAAACTTTGTCACCGACTTTGAAGGGAGGGTCCACACGGCCCTGGTCGTAGTACCACTTCATTCGTTCTGCGGCCATGGTGAGCGATGCCTGCGCTTGTTCCCTTGCTTCTGCACGGTTGTGGAATACGTCTTCGAGGGAAGGGAAGGCAAGTTCTTCACGAATGTCGGGGGCCATCTTTGGGTTGTATCCGTACTCGATGAAGAAGGGCGACAGGCCGGTTGACTCGTGTGGCGCATTGTTGTACGCAAACTCCGCAGTGGATAGAAGGGACGCCCAGTCGTCTGGCCAATGTTCAGTGAAGATCCGAAGGTACTGCTCGAGAGACTGGTTTACTCGCTCAGTCTGTCCATCTGTTTGTGGGTGATAAGCCGTGGACATTGACGATCAAATTCCTAGCAACTTGCAAAACTCCTTAAATGCTGCACTCGCAAACTGTGTGCCTCGGTCAGAGATGATCTGCCGCGGTAAGCCATGGTGCTTCAGGATGTGTTCGTAGATGAGCTCAGCCGTCTCTGTTGCCGAGAAGTGGTCGTCTGCTGCGAAGAAGTGAGAACGTTTTGAGAGACGGTCCACTACTACTACAATCGCGGTGAAGGTATTGCCATGTCTATCGACCAAAGGTGGAAGCTGAGAGATGATATTGATTGACCAGATCTCCCATAGTCCGGCAGGGATCTCGTTTGGTTGCAGTAGTCCGTAGGGCGGTTTCCTGACTGACTTGTTCCGTTGGCAAGTGTCGCACCCTTGCACGTACTTCTTGACGGCGACTGATATGCCGGGCCACCAATAGTTCCGTGCAATGATTTCCAAGGTCTTCCACCTTCCTGGGTGTCCTACTAATAACGTGTCGTGATGTAGTTTGAGCAGGTCGAGGCGGATGCTTTGGTCCTTGGGCACGTAGACTTTGCCACGTCGTAACAGTAAACCGTTCTCCATATTCCAATCTTGCAAGTACTTTCCAAACTCCCAGGGTCCACTAGCTAGCAATTCCTTGTAGTGCTTCGTCATTTTGTCATCTTCAAGGGCCTTCTTGATGCGTTCGAGCAGTTCCTTGTCGTCGACGATGGAGGCGTGACCAGGTTGCATGGCCATCTGTAAAAACCACCTTTGTGAATTATACCTATTCAGTACAAATTAGCTCTTAATAGACACAGTAGTTGGATAGTGAAAAATAGTGCAAAATCGAGAGGTTCCCAAAAATAATTGCACTATTTTGCACTAATAATGCAAATTAGTGCAAAGTAGCACTATAGTAGACGGAAATAGTGCTATAGTAGATGTTGATAGTAGTGGATAGAGTGGGTCTATGATCTCTGATTGGTGTAGAAATGCTTTATATGACCTCAAAACCATCTGTTTATAAGCCCCAGATGCATTTGAAGTGCTGGAAAAAATATATAAAAACAATATCCTCAGCCAGTCTTGAACCCTCAACCTCACTCTCACATGACACCTATTCCGAGATGGTGCTCTATGCCACTGCACCACCAGAACTTACATGAATTCTATTCACAGGTACTATATATATCCATTTCTGCTAGACTTGGACAAAGTGGTGACACCTCACCTTGAGTTCCACCTGCTGGAACTTGCATATGTGTAATGTCTAGGGCTATATATATAATATGGAGTGTGCTATAGAGTATGCTTCATGATATAAATGCTATGCTGACAGCCTAATCCTATACATGATAACAAGTTCTGTGTTGAGTTGTGCCCTCAAATATAAGTCAGCTATCATGGTGATTTTGCAGCTATAGAGGTGTGTAATGCTTGAGTTGAGAACTATGAGCCATAAATAAAGGATTGTCATCTTATTTGAGTCTCCCCTAAATGAGTAGTGCTAAAATAGCGCAAAATAGTACTACAGTAGTGCAAAATAGCGAAAATTAGAGGACCACATTTGCAGTAGTGCTATAATAGTATCATGTTGGCACTACATGGCACTATAGAAAAAGTGATAGTGAAGAGTAGTTATAACTAGTACCAAGTATATTAATTAGTGCTTAGTTGCACTACTGAAGAAGTGTGTCTGAATAGTAGCTCTAATGTAGAGGTCATCTCTGCTAACACTTGCTAATATAGATGAGATTATCTGAATAGTGATGATTAGCGTCAATTCGCAAAGGCTGTTTTTCCAGATGGCTTTGATTGCAAAAAACTCGGGTTTCAGCAGTGTCTGTCCAAAGTTGTCACTGCTTACCCCCTCTTCATGATCTGGCCTCCTGGACAGAGGTGTCACAGTTTTCTCGTGCCACGTGACCTGGGGGTCATGTGAACCAGGACAGATGCTCACCTTGACCACGGACAACTCGTATCGGAAAGTGGAGGGGCCAGGATCGAACCTCAGACCTCGTGACGGCCAGGAGCGCCCATCCTCACTCACTGGCAGGTGACTGATGTGACAGCAGGAGCACTTACTCATTGGAAGGAGTCCGGACTCGGCACGACTCAGGTATTAGTCGTAAGGTCACCATGAGGCAGGTCAGAGGGTAGGACATGAGGCAGAGAACTCTGACCAAACGATGGTCAATAGGTACCTGGTCTGTGCACCGTTGTATTAGTATATATAGTAGGGAGTCTGAGGCAGGGAACCTCATACTTGATCTTCTCATCGATCCCCCATCTCCTCTGTAGGTAGCTAGCAGCCCTACCTTCTACTGCCCCTTCTAGTCTAGGGAATACACCTCTTCACATCTCTTGCTGTGTCACTTCGGGTTGCTTCGCTTCTCAGCACCAACCTCTGCACCAGTAAGCTTTGCCCTTGTTTGTTTTGGTGGCACAGCT
>NW_006766913.1:50841-54187 GCF_000275845.1 Dichomitus squalens LYAD-421 SS1 | reverse complement strand
CTTAACCGCACCACATAGCGTTCAGCGAGATGATTTTCCATCTCCACCATTGAAAAGGAGACACGTCGTAAGATCTGGTGGGGCGTGTACACCCTGGACTGCATGGATTGCGATGTGGAGATCCCCGTCAAGCTCGACAATGAACTACTCACATAATACTTTGCAGGCGCTTTGCTCCCCAGGGGTAGATCTCGCTGGTGTGGGGATTTATCAAGCTCACCTTGTTCTACAGAATTGCCGGACGAGTCCTCCGTGAGGTCTACGCACTAGTGTAAGGACCACCTCGAGATGGACAAGCGGGCTGAGCCGCAGTGGTCCATCGAGACGTTCAACCGATGCCTCCCCAAGTGGTGCGAAGACCTCCCTGCGGTCTTTAACCCATAATGTGTCGCTTGTGTCGATGCTGTGCTCCAATATGGCGCATGGCGCACTGAGTCTAGAGGGCGGTCCTTCCACCATGAACGTGCTCTCTTGCCCTCTGCCAGCTGTAGATATAATTTGTAGATGTAGCCTGTAGATCTGTGTAACAGATCAGCCAGAATGAGCATTCACATCACCGCGCATGCCTCTGTACAGAATGGAGAATATCTGAGCGAAATATTCATCAAATATTCCATTACCCCTCCAAATATTCGAAGGAATCACAAAAGGACCCACAAGCAGAATATGCTCCTCCCTGTGTAGCGCTCATGCTAAATATTCAGTGAATATTTGGAGGAGGGGGGCACCCTTCCTCCCCTTGCGCTCTACATACATACCAAATATATGGGTTCACCTCCAATATTTGGGAGGGATGTCCCTCAGACCATCTCAAATATTTGGAGGGCGCCCTATAACTTTATGGCGAAATAATTCGCGTTTTGCCATAACTATAAGGATCAAGAAATTTATCTAGTGTGTACTGGTGGGGGAATCGACGAGAAGATCAAGTCTAAGGTCCCCCTGCCTCAGACTCCCTACTATATATACTAATACAATGGTGCACAGACCAGGTACCTATTGACCATCGTTTGGTCAGAGTTCTCTGCCTCATGTCCTACCCCCTGACCTGCCTCATGGTAACCTTACGACTAATACCTGAGTCGTGCCGAGTCCGGACCCCTTCCAAAATGAGTAAGCGCTCCTTTCTCAAGGTCTGGGGTTCGGATCCGGCTGCTCCGGTTCCCAATATGAGTTGTCCGCAGTTGAAGGTGTGCGTCTACCTTGGTGCACATGACCCCCAGGTCACGTGGCACGAGAAAACTGTGACAGTTCTAGATCGATCCCTCGCCAAGCCGAATCTCTCTACTCTGTATTTCATGTGCGCGCGAGTATACGACGATTGTTCCTGAAACTAGATCAAGATAAGCACTCTACGAAACACCTCCAAAACGACGAAGCCTGCGCTCTGGCAACGGTCGGCACTGTGGGAAAGGGCAGGTCAGGTGGGAGCGGAGAGGACGGCCAGAAAAGGCGGGAGGCAGGAAATGGGAGGGCGCACAGCGGGTAAGGCAAGAAGCAAAGCGGACAATGGTGGGTCGGGGTCGGTCGGAACTGGCGGGAAAAGAGGGGAGGCGGGAGGAGAGTAGGCGGGAGGAAGCGGGAGGCTATCAATATCAGGTATGATCATATCATCACGTGGGTTAGGGGAGAGGGAGGTCTGAGGCCTCCAAGGGAGGTCTGCGTACCTGCAAGGGCGAATAACCCTCGGGTCTGCAGACCTCGTTGTAGTCTCTACCCTTCACGGGAACACATCAGCTCGCAAAACACAAGGGCGCGCACATGACTGACCTGTATCCAAAAGCACCATCACTCCTCCCCCTGAGAGACCTGAGTGAGGCCAGCCAAGCCTGGTGTTCTGCTGCATGCCTATAGCGGTTGCAGTTGGGTCCGGTCGTTCGGCACTGTTGCAGCGTTGGAACTGGAGCCCGAGAAGTTTAACCTGCCAAGAGGGTCTCGAGCTGACCCTCTTCCTCTTCACGAAGATGCGCCGGGAAAATACAGGGGTCGCTTGGCATGGCCAACCGTTTATCGCAACCCACGACTGCCTGGAGGTAGATTCAGAGGCGGATCCATATTGACACTATGGGAGACTAAGGTGGCGTTACACACGGAGATACCATCAGCCCGTCTTTTCCTGAGAGTGATCTATAGTATTCAGAAGGCATCCGGATGGTGATTCTTTCTTTCTTTCTTTCTAGATCCCGTTTATTGCCCTGCGAGGCCGCGCCTCATGGTAGGCCTTAAACTACAAATACTATCGACGTGAGTAAGAAGTGGGTGTTCGGCTGTACATGGTGAGCACAAGGCTCGAGCTAACTAGGGGGGTGTGGTGGGGAAGTAACGGTGGCGAACGGGGCAAGGGGAAGTGCTAGGCGATGACCGGAAGGAGGGGTGCAAGGGTACACTAGTGGTGGAATGGTGAGTAGTAGGGCGCAGTACCTATGTGTTGTGGCCGCCTGTCCACCCTTGGCCAGTGAAGGCTAGGGTACGGGTTGCAAACCTGCCGCCCAATGGGTACGATTGCATCCCTGGGACCCGCCTCTTGCTGCGGTCAGGAGTACGCCCGGCGGTATCCCCGCCGTTCGTCAGAAGTCCCCCGCCCCTAGAGCGGGCAGATGCCCGCAACGCATAGGTACAAGGGATCCATTGTCTCGGATACATGCATGACCAGCAGGTATATGTAGGGACACTGTATCGTACTGAACGTGTGTGAGTGTAGCCTGGGAAAGTGTAAGTGTCGTTAGCGCAGTGGTTCGTGCGCGAGAAATCGCTGATGAGGAGGGCTCAGCATCATGGCTTGGTGCGATGTGGACCGGTGCTTGTCTCTCTGCTGTAAAGGGGTGCCTCCGAAGGGCTCGTCTGCCTTCATGTCGAGTTGGGTATGCGCGGCTTGCTGTCAACGTTGGGTTTATCATGCTGCCAAGTCTGAAAAGAAAAGGAATTAGTAGTATTGTCTGTCAGTGCGCCATCATAATCTACATCAAGCCTCCTCCAAGTCATCGTCAACCCGGGGCCTTTGTGGCCGGCCCGAACGGGAGCTGCATCTGCACCATGCGAGCCCGCCCTTTCTGCGCCCTAGCACGTTGCGAGGGTGCCTTTCGGCCTTTCTCAATCTCCTCCTCAATTACGTCTTTCAACTGAACTCGTGTGGCAGAGACAGCTCTATCATGCAGCTTTGGGACCCATGAGTCCAGGTCCCCTGTAGGGTAGAATTGAAGGTGGTTCTCTGGACAGCGGGCGTTCAACTTGCTCAGATGGTCTAGGAAGACAGGACACTCCCGGTCCCATGCGGCATGACCCTTCTCATTGCAGTTCACACAGTGATACTGCTGCACATCTTGTATCTTACAATCCGCTGTTCTAT
>NW_006766913.1:46094-49658 GCF_000275845.1 Dichomitus squalens LYAD-421 SS1 | reverse complement strand
CCTGAATGTTCTCTACAGCCCCTTCGATCTTCTCCTTTGCGCATTCCGCAACCCCTGCCAGCTCGTTTGCGAGTTCAGCAATATGGTGGCCAGCGGCGGCCACCCTCGCCTCCAGGGTGCCGATGAGTTCTTTCGTCTGCGACTCAAAGTGGGTGAGTACAGCTTCCGTCAATGATTTGCTTACCGCGCTCTCTATGACCGCCTTGGCATAGACGGCTAATGCTATGCAACACTCCGACGCCCATGCCATCTTCCCTGAGAGTCCCACTCCTACATGATGAAGGCCCGTGATGAGGCCCTCCGCCGTGGGTTCTCCAGCCGCCGGTACCATCTGATTTTTCCGCAAGACAGCGAGAGCTTCGTCCATGGTCTGAATCTTGTCCACCGCTGCCGTAAAGGTGGCTGTAGCTGGTGTGAACCGCAGTTGCTTGGTAGGCGGTGCGCCTGTCGCTACAGTTGTCGATGTCTTTCTTGTCTGCGAGGCGGTTTGTGGCGATGCTGCCGGTCCTCGCCTGGTAGCGTCCTGGGGCATCCTGCTGTCCGTATGTATTGCTGCTGTTTCATGTACGCTATAGGCCGTCGCCCAGAGGGATAACTGACTGCACGACGTAGCCCGCTCCTATTGGCTGACGATTGTGGGAAAGTTGCCGTAGGTGGTGGTACGAGTGAAAGGAGCTCCTCCCCGGATGGTGATATACAACACGATAAGATCTTTTGTCTGTAAAAACATTACTCCGTCAGAATTGCGTAGGATATCAATGTTGTCAGGATTGAGAGCTCACAGGCTGTTCAGATGTTTTGACTTGTTGGCGAAGAGCTGAAAGGAAGCTCTGTCTTTATTTTTAAGTATTACGATGGATGAGTGGCGGATTCAATGCATCAAACGTACAGGAAACATGGAGACTTCTGGACAATCTTCCGATGGCACGATTGAGTAGCTGGGTATATGTACATCAGTAATGTAGCCCCCCTGATGCTTCGCTGAAACTCACTTGTCAGGTAAAGCCAGTATTCCATTGGATCTGTCCTGATGCAGTCGCTTATTGACGGCCATCGCTAAGCCGAAGCGATAGTTGAAGGTAAGTTCATAGAGTCTACTGTCTTCCCAAAGGACGCTCGGGAAAATGCATATCATCCCATCTCCGGTCAGCATTCTGATCTCTGTGAATGCAAAGATAGCTTTTGTCAGAGATATGGGAAGTATTACAAGCCTGCTGAACATTTACCTCCATATTCAACAATCCTGACAGGGAAATCTCGAACCCAAGGCGAGCCTAAGTGCGCCCTCGCATTGTAGGCGGGGTGATCAATACAGTCATGCTTGGGAAGCTTGGCACGATCTTCTTTGGTCCAGTCAGTTGTTGGTTCGCCTTGGCTGTGAAGTTGCACGTGGCCACTCGCATAGAGCCAACTAGTGAAGAGATGAAAACCAAATTGCATCACACGATAGACGTGACTCACGTGAGGTGAGCACCTGAGCAGTGATTCGTGTGTATATGTAAGTCAGACGAAATCCTGTGCACCGGTACACACACACCCGTGTCAAGTATCGCACTGGACCATGTTTGGGTCTTACCATCAAGTCCGAGAGTACCCTGTACAGCACTTGACTCAATGATGGAATATGACCAACGAGCAAGCAACTTGCCATGCATACAGTGTAGCCTTGACCTGAACGAGATTATTGAACAAGGTGTCACATGACGAAGAAACTAATACACTGGCCTTTCAATGGAGACCGGGTTCCTGGGGAGTAGTTTCCTGCAGCCCTCATGAGCGGTCGCACAGCTCCGTCGTCATTTTTAGCACGATCGTACTCCTTAGGGAAGAGGTCCTTGTTTCCTTCACGGACGTATGGGCTGTAGTATGTGTCGCTCTGCATCACATAGAAGAATTATTACTTCCAACACAGGTGAACAGAGGAAAACGCAATGATGACTCATAACGGCAGCGTATGTCGGAATAGTCGGAGATACAGGGGACACAACGACTACATCGCCACAATCTGAACCATCCTCCGGGTCCGTAGGCAAGGATTCATCCTCGGTATCTGAGGTATACACAGCATCGGAGACCTCGCTAGGACCGCTCTCTTGAGATGATATGACAACCGTCTGCTGATCACCTGCTGTGGCAGGAAGGTCTGATCGATCTTCGAGCTCGCATTTCAGTTTGTTATCAGCGCGAGCCTCGTCCCAAGCAAGCTGATGAATTCACTATGAGATGGTATCGACTATGCTCTCTACGTAGGGACGAAAACTGACGCGTTCTTTGACGCTTGAAGCGTCCGGTGGGCTAAGTTGGAATAGCAAGGTCTTGAAGCGGGAAGGGGGCTCTGCGGTGGTCGACGCCTGCATGCTGATGTATGTTATGGCTGTGAAGAGTATGTCAGAGCAGGATGATGGATGTTTCTCGCAGCTCTTACTAGCTGGGCTTTTATATCTGATGGCTTCGGTGGACCCCAGACTCCTAGAGGTCGCGCAGAGATCAATCGATGAGAAAGCGAGTCCAGATATCAGCACCAGTGAACGTGAGAGCTCTGCTGCAATAGAGCCGATTCTAGCAGAACGACAGCGCTGTTCAAACAGTGAGCCCTTCGATCACCCTTTTGCGGATACTCAGCCTCACAATAGTACAAGGTATACATTTCAAAACCGATGCACGGATCGTACCCATCACGATTCGTCTGAGCGTGGTAATCGACCAAGGGAAAACAACCATCGCTTATGACATCCGGACTCAATCCAGTCGTCTCAGACACAGGCGAAAAGTGTCATGATCTTGGGCAATCGGCCTAACGGTTGTGTCAAGACCAACCACAGGATCCCAAGCTTCTCCGATTTTAATGTATTATGAGCGGCTGAGTTGAGAAACAATTTCAGCCCAAATTTGTGTATTAGGATCTGAACTTGCGCACCGCGAGGTGTAGAACCCCCTTGGTTCTCGTGCTTCTGGGCCAACGGATGGGCGGTGAGTACAGCTCGGCTGACAAGACACGCTGTAGCTGGGTTCCATGCACCATCACTTCTGAAGCAGTGCCCCCCGGTTCTGATAGCAGGCGAGACGATAACCGCCTCGACCACCATACCAAAACGAGGCTTCAGAGTCAGAGGATCTGCGAGGACATGCAATATTACGCAGGTAGAACAGACAAAAGAGCAAAAGAAGACCCTGATTGTTGAACTTGGACTTATCCGGTCCGGACTACACGAGGCTATGCGTCTCCTAGCGCTTAGCTGTAGTCGCTTATGTAGTATGTTACCATATTTGGGACTCTCTGCTCGTGTACTATAGCTATGCTTTCGGACTCTTCTGGTACTGTCTAGGACAATCCGTACTACTCCAGAACGGTCTAGACAGGTCTATGCCTTACTCATCTCTTACTCATCCTATGGTGCGATACGTCGCAATTCTTTCACCATCGTATTATTCATCGCACTATGGTACATGTGACTAACCACTCTTCGATTAGTCATGGACACTTCTCTGGTAGTATATAAGGACTTCAGATTGCGTCCTCCCTCTTCAGTCTTTCCTTACTGACTGAAGAGTGAGTACTTCGTT
>NW_006766913.1:7742-42098 GCF_000275845.1 Dichomitus squalens LYAD-421 SS1 | reverse complement strand
TAGTGGTACTTGCTTTGCTTTGGGAGGACGAATGCAATCCGTGTAATGCTTAGGTCTACCATAGCTAGTACAATGTTAGCTTTGAGAACTGTCCCTTCACTCACCAGGCCCGGGCCACCGCCTCACTGTCCAGTATCTACCAACGCATGAACACCTGTGCTGAAACAAACCAGGTGCACAAGTGTGTCTCGTATGCTCAAGGCCCGCTCAGTCTGTGAATTTGACGAACTACGTCGCACCCTGTAACCAAACTGGTCGAGTTTCATTATTCTACTGATGAGCATTATACATTGTTGCGCAAACACGTGAGGTCATGGAAACTCGAGGGTATATTGCGCCGCCGTGCAAGCTTGCCGCAAGTCTTGCCCGGTATTGTGAGTATTGCACGGACAGGCCCTCTTGGCTACCATATCGGGTGCTCGCACCGTCTCGCGCCCTAATCGGCGCTTAAGGCGCCACCTCCAATCCTGGACAACATTTTTACACTTTTGCTGATGTTCTTCGCACACTCCACGTTTCCGTGTGCACACCTTATTTCGCATCAAGCTGATCACCCTTCTCAGGTGCGGCGGTCCTGCAATTCGTCTGCTGCTGTGCGAACACGCGCCCCTCGCCCCTCCTGGCGTCGGCGTCGGGGAGAATGCACGTGCAAGCTCGAGATGCTCGGCGCGAAAGGCACGCCCACCCCAACGTGCAATGAGTTGTAGGGCATGCCCACCGTCGCGACTGTCGGCAATGGCGGCCCAGGGGTGTGCGGAGAGGTACTAGTTTCCTGGAGACTCCGTACTGGGGATCAGTCCGTACAGTACCGTCCTTGGAGGGCAGAACTCAGGCTGCCAGGGTTCAACGGCGCATAGGGCGATGGGCTTGGCTGCGGGCAGCCCGCAATGAGTTGAACTCCTGCATACGAGCCGAGGATGAGCCACCCTCGATAGCCGAGTATGTAGTCTCTCTCCCAGTCGGATGCGTGATAGAGGTACGCTTGCGTAATCACGAGACAGTGTACACTGCCCCGCGCCCATAGAGATTGCATACATTGTACATATGGAGCAACGCATTCGAGCAAAGTATACAGAAGCGAGTGCTCACGTTAACAGGATATAATGACCAGGTTAGTTGAGGGCATATTTTCACGCCGGACTCGAAGTCTGACCATCCCCATATGGTTCCGCCCAGATCATTGAGAATAAGCGAGAAGGCGACGAAAGCAACGAAGAGAGTGAGGAAACCGTGAGACTCCGGGTATGTCCTGAATGTCTCAGGGGACTTGAAAAAGCGTCGAATTGTGCGACGTGGGTAGGCACCAGCTAGTCGAGCTTTGTGAGACCAAGAAATCCTCCTTACCGTCAGGGTCTTGTTCATGGTCACCATCATCTCTTATGGCCGAGTTTTATGGGGTCATCGGCAACAGGATGGAGAGTAGGTAGCTGCGAGAGCAACCGGAGATAGATGATGTAAGGTCGAGGTGGATGCGCCTACAACCCGTTCGGCCTGTACATATGCGGTCAGAGATAGTCTACGCGCGACATAGAACAACGAGCTTTTACTTATCTCCGCCTCTAGACATCATTTCTCTTGTGTTTTTTAAGAGACCCCTTCTCCTGGGCGCGCCGCTTGAGTTCATCGCTGAAATTGTGTGCGTAAGCGCGGCATCCTTGGAACATGTATCCCTGTGCTGCAACGTAGGTTATGATTACGAGGCTTTCGCTGGTTACTGCAGAGAAGTGCGGCCTACTGGAGGACAGGGGGACGGCATGAGCAGTCGGCGACGTCCCCTGTGTAGTCTCGTCGGCTCGCTATGGCTCGCTGATGAGGAAACAATTTTGGGCTAGGAGACCCGGTGTGCAAACTGAGCCTGAATAACCGCGGGGAGACAGATGCCGGAAGGAGGAGAAAATCTTGCGTCGAGCGAGAGCCCGCGTCGGTCGGAGCCGCATCGACGATGTGCTCGATCCGGCAATCGAGGTGTGAGAATGTATGATGTAATCCAAGATTGTATCGCTTTCAGCTTTCAGCTTGACTCCTGTTAGTATCGTACGATGACCTGATCAGATATACTCAACGAAAGCTCCCCTATCTCTGCCATACACTTCTTCCATGTCACTAATGTAAATGCTATGTTATTGCTCAATTACCTCGCTCTAACCCTCGGGTCAGGTTATTGGACCTCCATGACGATGCTCTCTGGTGCATTATCGTCTTCGTCCAGGTCCGCGGGTCTCTACTCCCTCTCTCCCGAACTTGCCGGTTTCTGAGGCCGCATGCAAACCTCTTATCTTTCGCAAAGTTCGACGATACTTGACTGCTCCGCTTTCTGACCAAGTGCGGTTCTTACCGGTATTTCTTGGCCTCCTGATGAAGTGCGTTCGTCTCCTATATGTAAGGTGATGTAACATTCTCAAACTACCTCGCTCAGGACCCTCACTATCGAAGACGGATGTCCTGACCAGGACTTCGGTCAGATGAGAATGATGAACCAGCTTTTCGGCAAACAGACTGTCTTCCGTCGCCGATTCGCAGAAGATTCCTTTTTATGTGGCGTCATATGCGGATCCAGTCTCCGGCGAGCTTTGAAAAGCCTGCCCGTACTGCATAGCGTCACGATCAGAACTTGGAAGAGAGTCGTTCACGGTCTGTCGTGGGACACGGTCAAGATGATATCCTCTCTTCCACATGTTCGAGAAGTCTCCATCATCGGTCTCCTGCTCTGCCCATCCATGCTCTCCGGCGATGACTACAGATGCGACTCATTTTCTTCTCTGACCTCCTTCCACTATGAGGTTCCGTCCCATCGATTCACCTCCATAGGTACCCGTCAGACCTATCCATTCCCATCGGAGGAGGAAGCGCTACGCCTCGTTCTTGACCGACTCCATTCATCGCTGGAGAAGCTGGTACTCTCGAGCGAGCCTGCGCCCATGCTCACAATGTCAGAATGGCAATGGCCTCATCTCCGTGAGCTGCGACTATGCGGGGAATGGAATCCCAATCCTCCGGTGTCATACCTCTCCCTCCTTGCTGCCATGCCTAATCTCCGTGTTCTCATCCTGGAACTTGTTCTTGTGACAGGAGAGCTCGATCATACACATCCCCTTTGGCCTCCCGGGCTCGACATGTCTTTCCCGTTGCCGTACCTTTCTCGTCTGTCGGTGTCGCATCCTCATGCGAAGGACGAGCTGTATTCACGCCTTCCTCCGTCCGTCCAAGAACTGTCGCTCTGTTGCTATCCACACAAGTCGGAGAAAGCATGGATAGGAATACAGCCCATATATACGGTACAAGCGTATGAGTATCCGCTATTGACTTCGACAGATCTGCGCGGCTTGCTGGAGACATGCCATCTCCCTTGTCTCACCCGCCTCGATATCGAGTACCAAGCAGATGGACTGGAACTCGATCTATTGCGCAGTATCGCAGTCCTATTTCCGCGGCTCAGCTGGTTGCAAGTGCATCGATATCGACTGCGGGAAGTTTCGGAGGTGAGTTATGCACAGTTGGATTGCCCCTCGACAAGCTACTCACGCTTACGCATCCCAGAATGATGATGAACTCGTTTGGCTGGTACGTTGTATACGGTTCAATTCGCGATGCATCAAGTTCTCATCTAAATCAGGAGGAGATCGCACAAGCTCTTGGGCAGCTTTCGGCTCTCCGCACTATCTGCGCATACCTGGACTTCCCCGATGTGCCAAGGATATACTTCAGTTTTATGGGGATCGTTCGTACTGGCGGGCAGGAAGACGTGGCTAACTTCACGAAAACATTATCGAAAGCCGCGCACGTTCTCGCTCGGGCGATTCCTTCTCCCGAGACGGTCTATTTGTGGAGACCCCGGACGTTCAGTGTAATTCAGTGGACACCGTTCGAGGTGGTTCGCACCACAGATGGGTCGAAAGCGGACTTGGAGATTAAATGTCCCACAGACGAAGACGGACCCCTGTACCCTGTCGTACCTATAATCCCTCAATACGAAGTTGATCCTTGATTTCTGCAACATGGTTACATATTCATAATATGCGCCGCTACCTACAGCATACGCAGTATCGAAGAATACTTTTTCGATCGCCTGCTCAGAGCAGCGTGAGATGTTTTGTCGTCATCGCCGTGCGCCACGACGTCATTCTGGGACCGTTGCTGCTGACGAACGTTGTAGGACATTCTTTCGCAACATGTGCTTCCTACTACGACTGTTGACCTATCAGAAACAATCCGGAATCCAAAAATACAGAGTCAAGTCAATAATGATGGCCTGAGACCTGTATGTTCACTCTGCATAGGGTAATGATGCAGACGATAATTGGGTACTAAACGCGCAACCTCTCTGCTTACCATGAGGCCGAAGATGCCCGTGGTAGGTCTATAAGTACCATCAAGACAAATACGTGTAGTAGGATCCAGGATTGAGGTCGTGGAACCCCTGACACCGCCCGTCCAGTGCTTCTTGGGCGCAACTTGTGCCATCATGAGCGGTGAGTAGAGCTCCTCCAATGGAACACGTTTGTGACTCGCCTCGTTGTACCATTCATCACTTCTCAAGAGGTGCCACCCGGTCGTAACAGTAAGTGAAGCGAGAACGGGCCAGCGCCGCGACCACCATATCAGAAGCAGGATCCTCGGGCCTGACAATACGTTCGACAGACAATAGAACAAAAGGAAGGCTTAATTTGATCATATCTCCCTAGAGAGTGCACGCAGGACTGACGTTCGACGCATCGACGATCATGCCCAGTGAAAACGTGCTTGATTAAAATTGATTAGGGTTGTGTGAGGTCGTGCCCGGCTGTAAATACTGGCGTTGTGTCGATATAGGTCGGACGGCAGTGTTTAGCGCCCATCTGACGTCCGTGAATCCACCATGTTGGCGAGATCGGACACGCATGTCTCTAAGGGCATCATGTCTGCCGTACCGGTACCTCTGTAGCTGTCGCTTTGCAACCCCTTAGCTTGTCACTCCGTATTGCCTTAGCTTGCCGCTCCGTAGTACTTGTCTTAGCTTAGCTTGTGCTTGTCTCTAGCGTTGCATGCTCCAATCTCGCTCCGCCATGTAAGATTTCTGCTTCCTCTTGGTGCTTTCTCCCATCACCCAACTGAGCCAGTGATCTACAATCCATCTCCCATTTTTCTCACTAAGGGACCATGTCATAATGCCCTCTTCAAAACAACTCTATTGTGATTGTCTACAATACGGCAAGGTCCAGAGACGCGAAGTCTCTGTTCTCCGGCGGCGAAAACCTGCCCTAAACATGGTGACGTCATTGGGGTGGAGTCGCTGCTTGCGCAGACCACCGCCATCCCCCATGTTCCCCAACTCTCTTCTCCTCCTGCTTGCCTAACGGCCAGTATGGCACACACCCCTCCCTTGGTCAGAACACAGTGCACACGCCGTTCTATACGTCATAAAGGTATGTTGGAGTTTGGGAAAGCTATGAAGGTGCGTGGTGGTTGAGAGGATAAGTACAAGGTGAGTTTCGTATATGGTACCATCGCTGTTGCAACATCATTCCAGGTGAGCCTCATCACCAATGTATCTTGGTGGTATGTGTTCCCCTCCACTTCCCCATTGTATGCGCCTGCCCTTCTTGTATGTGAAGACTACAGCACAGAGACGGTATACACAACCTGCTGGACAGAAGGCCGCCTGCAATCCTGGACGATACACTATGTTACGTCGTTTCAACTCCCTTCCCAGCTCATCCATCCAGGTTCTGCCTGGCGCATGCAGCTGCTTGAGGTGATGTTTGGTTCTGTGCCTCATGACTACATATGTGCGCGCTGAAGCATCCTCTTCTCACTCTCGACTCTCCTTAGCATGTGTCCCAGCGAAGTAGCGTTCACAGATTTCAAATGCGCCCAACAGTAGCTGTATCATACCATGTAGTAATACAATCCTATACGATGGAATACCGTTTTTTCCACCCATATCATCCAATAGCGTGCTCGAATCTAGTAAACGAATAGACCCGATATCGCTCTACTGCAACCAATTGCTGACAGCCGCCGACGACTCTAATCGACAGCAGTCGTATTCTACTGGGTCCTTCAGACTACCTTATACCGCCGAATACGACAGCCGTCGTATATAGTCCGGATGGTCGTAAAACTTCGGGTTGCACGACTACATACGATCGAATTCGACCGAATTCGACCCGAATCGGGCACGTTCTCACTGGGGATCATGAGCGGCGGAGTCATTTGCCGCCGCAATTCCGTGGGCTGGAACAAGTTCGAAGTGTGATGAGCATGGTGCACGGCGGTTATCCAAGTCGGAAGCGACCTCCGTCGCCTCTTCGAGGCTCAAGATCAAGTGAGCGTAACATCAGCCGTATGATGCACAACGCCAACTGCGTACAGCACAATAGATAGTACAATCGTCATCCGAATCCGGCTACAACCCATCTCCCCGGGTGCTGCAACCGCGATCTACCACTCACCAACGCTCCTGTCCCCGCCTTAGCGCATCAATCATCCTTCTTCCCAGAACCCACGCTCCCATTCGCACTCCCGTTACTCGAGTGCCTCAAGCTGCTAGCCCCTCTCGGCGGCGGCCCTGCAGCAGGAAGCACACTCGTCTGCTGCTGCGCGAACACGCTACCCCCTGCCCCTGTTGCAGACCCCGGCGTCGGCGTCGGAGGGAAATGTGCGTACAAACTCGGCGTACCCGGCACAGAACCCACGCCTGCCCCGACATGCGACGGGCTGTAGGGCGTGCCCACCGTCGCCGCTGTTGGGAATGGTGAGCTAGGCGTGTGCGGGGAGAGGTACGAGTTCCTGGGCGAACCTGCGCCCAGTCCTAGTCCATACGATGGACTCCGTGGGGTCGTCGCAGATGCAGGATTAGGACTGCCGGGGTACGACGGCGTATAGGGCGATGGACTCGGCTGCGGGCTCCCCGCGAACGTGCCCGTCAGTGGCGTGCCTGCATACGAGCCGTAGGGCGAGCCGCCCTCGACCGCCCAACCGTTACCGTGGCGGACGACGCGCTCCTTGCCGGGACGGAGACGAAGGTCGCCCGCACCGAAGCGTTTGCGGAGGTTCGCGGAAATCGACGTCGACTCGGCAGCGACGATACCGTTCGTCTTCTCGGCACCCGTGACAGCGTCGACGGCATGCGTGCCGATCTTCACCGCGTAGCCCATACAGACGAAGACGCCCCCGACCACTCCCGCACAGCTGGAACGGATTGCGTCAGATTATAGGCATGTAAACAGTGACTTTTGACATACCGAAGCAAGAACGCGGCGAGACTGGTAGTGCGTTGATGGATCGTCATATGGATCGGTTCGAGGTCGAACTTGAAGAAAATCCCTGGGGTACCGCGGTGGTGGTCGAGCACACGCGTGTAGTGCGTGACGCTGTACTGGTTCGTGTGCAGAGGCTTCGAACGAGGTGCGATGTACGTCGTGGGCACAACATGGAGGAAATACTGGTATGCGACGAATGCTACAGTGGATGTGAGACATTAAGAACGCATAACCAAGCAAGTACCAACTGCACGACACGTACGGTCATGAGCCATCTCGAACGAGTTGTCCAGCGGCTGGGTGATATCCGGGAAATACGGCCCGAACGAAAACTCCGTGATGACGTGCGACAGGTTCATGACTGCACTTCGCGTGATTAGTGTTTCCCCGACCCGACCAGCTCGAGCAGCCGGAACTCACACTTGTGGTCGACGTGTTCATGGCTCGCGTACCCATGCCCAAGCGTCGTAACGTGCAGGTTAGCGGTGACCCTCTTCGCCGTGATCGTACCGTAGATGCGGCACGCGCTCCCGTCGGGCTGGTAGTTGTACGTCGGTTTGAAGCTGCTTTTAGTGCGATGGAGGAGGGTGTCGAAGAAGCCGCGAGAGCGACGCGATTGCGAAACAGCCTGACGCGCAGAGAGCATCGCGGCATGCTCTTTCAGAGAAGTCGCCTGTCCGATGTCGAACTTGGTGCCGTCTCTACGGAAGCCGTCGCTGAGGTAGAGTCGGTCACCGACGGCGTCTCGGAGGTCGATGCTGAGGTCTAGAATAATGGAGATCAGCATCTGTACTTCGCCACGTATTAATTACGGAACATAGAGGTGTCCTCGTACGACTCCATGTGCGCGCGGCTGTATCCGCGGGGCAACGTCTACAACGGTCATCCTGTTACCTTTAACAGGTCGAAAAAAGAGCTGGGACCGGCAGTCACTGACATCAGAGGACAACCCCGACATGCAACCATAGATAGCGAGTGGGAATAGCATGCATAGATGCTCTCTCAGACATCGCGCAACCACTCACGAGACAGGGTACGCCAGATGGACGTACACTGTCCCGCGCCCGTCGGGTTTGTATGCACAGTGCTCATGGAGCAACGCATTTCGGACAATGTATGCAGAAGCAATGACTCACATTGGCAGGGCATATTCACTACCATATCCACATTGATATCCAAGTTAGCTGAGGGCATCTTGTCTACCCCGAACTCGAAGTCTGGCCACCCCCATATGAATTCACCCAGATCATTCAAAATAAGCAAGAAAGCAACGAAAGCAACGAAGAGAGTGAGGAATCCGCGAGACTCCGAGTGTGTCTTGTATGTCTCCGGGAGCTTGGGAAATGCGTCGAACTGCGCGAGGGGGGCAGGCACGAGCTCGTCGAGCTTAGTGAGGAGCGAGGAATCATCGTGCTCGTCGGAGGTCTTCGTCGCTGTTGCCATCGTCGCCTCAGAGCCGAGATTGGAAAGGTCGTCGACGACGAGACAGAGGATAGGCAGCTGCCAGAGCGACCAGAGGAGGGATGGTATAAGGCCAAATTAGATGATGCGTAAGCGCCCGGTCGACGTGTTCGCTCGACCCGTGACCTCTGTTGCCAGAGGTCTGCCCTCGTCCTCCTCGTCCCCAGTTTTACCGACCGCGAGGTTCATCCGAAGCTGCTCATGTACTGCATCGTTTCTATCTATCTATGAGCTCAGACTCGGCTGGCTTTATATGGCAAGCCGGCACTGTGATAGGAGTTCGACGTCTTGCAAGGTCACCCACGCGACCCATCGTCGCCAGTGGCGGCACCCAGCTCTGTTACATGCCTCAACAACTCCGTATAGCACTCGTGGGGTGATGGCGATGAGAAGATGCATAGGTCAATGCTTGGACATGGTGCTCCGAGTATACAGATACTACGGCCCTCTTCTCCTCCTACGTCGTTGCCTTCTCTTCCTCCTTAACATGGGACAACGTTCCGGGGTTGTGTGAGACCTGGTGTCCGTGCTACAAGATGACTGTCGGTATGTCATCTTTCCAGCTCAATTATGACGGGGCGCACTAACCTGGTTTGTATAGACGACCTTCGGCGGGTTCTTGACATCCACATTCAACATGTCGTCTCGCTCTTTCACGTCATGCTGGTTTTCGATTACGGCTTCAACCTAACACCGTGTGACTTAAGATCGTTCTGTTAACACTATCATCAGTGGCACTATTCACTTTGCCCGTACGTTTCCCCCCTCTGAAGTTAGTCTCAAGAGTGTCGCCCACCTCAATTGGTTGACCTTCTTTGTCCCGCACACCCTAATGTGGCATCAACAACAGCCCGAGCCGACACTTACTCTCACCAAAATCGTGGAATCACGTACTGGCATTGTAAAGTGAAGTTTCAGATCCCCTATGCTGCATGCAGCCTTGTCGTCTCTATCTATATAAGATTCTGTGGACTCCACCGTCGTCATGGGTCTTGCGCAACCGATACTTGGCGCCACACATTGGTGAAGTCATTTGCAAGCCCAGTGGGCTACCGCCTGGTTCGTGCTCCAAGGGCTATTTCAACTCTGGTCAGTGTTGTACTTCCTTCATTGTCGCTGCTGATACCCGCACTGAACATCCTCTTCACCAGGTCCACGGAGACGAGGTCAGCCAAAGTAGCGAACAGATCGGATCCCATGGAAAACAGCAGCGGGAAACCCGACGACGTGCCAGGACTACGAGAACGCAAGTCCAGCTACGAATACACGTGCGTAGTGTAACCTATGCCACGTTTTGCATAGTGATATATCCGAAAGTCAAGAGAAGGCCCCGCCAGACAATCTCGTCCTTCGCGGACGACGCTCCGGTGCCTCGGAATCCTAGGCAATCACCGCTCAGAGAATTCTACTCGAGGCTCTTGTGCCAAATGCTTTCACTAGAAAGGCGTCGTCGCAGACGGGACCGCTCGCCCAACGCTCCGAACACTACCGCATTACATGATCCACTCCTTTCGGCGTTAACCTGTGGGTACTATATTCATCCTGGGCAAGAAGTCGTCAACGTCCATGGGAGAGTGTCGCGTTCAGGATCCCAGGCTCTGGACAATAGGGGCAATGCACGGGCACAAATCATCGACGGTACGTACCTGTTACAGCCTCGCCATCTGCCAAGGACACTTCAATGCCGGGATCAAAAGAACCATGCGTCATGCTCCTCGTCGTTGGTACAGGTTCAGATGGAGGTATTCCTGCACGGCAGTCCCGTTCACTTACGTTATCCCACTCAACGCTCAAATTTCTAGGCGACTCAACGCAAGAACTGTGAACTGTTCCTCCTAAACTCCATGCCTAACCTTCATCTTTTGGGGGCTTGTGTCCCATGAGGAAGTCAGTAGTCTTCTGATATCCAGCTTCCATTGTCAGAATTGGCAGCTTCTATTTCCACAAACAGGGTTAGTATCGCCGAACTTCTGTATCAGGTAAGTCATGCGACTAGAACAATGCACTATACTGCCTCACGCCCGTGCTCGTAGAACATGGCGTTCGCTCTAGAAGTAGCGTTCGTGCCTCGCTGTCTCGGCGTCCGCGCACTGCCTCCGTCTACTTGTCAACATAGCCTGAGAAGCATGACGACGACGACGGCACCTTTCTGGACCAGAGAACAGATAAAGGGCACAAGGAGCGACCGGCTCGAGACCGACCCGCATCCGCACCTCTCTCTACCATGGATCTGCATGTTTTGATTCAGATAGAGCGTGAGCTGGAACGCGTAAGAGTGCTCATTGAGAGGGTTCAGGTACGAGACTATAACACTCTGTCTCGACCGTATAATGGTCAGCCCAAGCTAGCGTTTCCCCCTGCTGTATCCTGCCTTTCGGTCGCTAACCGCACCGTGCGTGTCTGCAGTACTAGCCCGGATTCCTGAGGACGATGACGATGCTACTGTTCCTCCACCGACGTACGCTGAGTCAAATGCAGCGTTACCCGTAGGCCATGCAATGTCGCCCAATGGTGGGCCGTCCCGTACTCAGCCAGGGCTGATAGCCTATCCTTCTCCTCCACTGCAGGGGGCACCTGCACCGCCTGAGTGGGGGGTTCAGAACTCTTGGATTGACTTCTCGGAAGTTTCAGATTGTGCGTCTGTGTCAATCGGCTCGTCAGGTAAGTGCATCAGCTCGTCTCACGGTACAATCACGAAGGACTGACGTTCTACATCACCGCATTGTGGCGTATAGCAGGTGTATCTCCAGACACTCAGCCACGTCGTCCTCCTTCCCCGACTCACGTTCTTGACAACCTCAGCCAGTTGTCGGGAAATTTGAACAAACACCGGCTCGAGTCGCAAGCTCGCCGGCGCCACCGACGCGATGCCCTCGGAGACTGGACATCGGACTCGGAGAATGCCTCCCTCTGGAGCATCACCAGTGCTCGCTCATCTCCTAGATCTCTCCCCTCGCCTCTGCATGACGATCGTTTGGAAGCTATTACCTCTAACGACGAGGACCGTTTCAAGCCTTCTCAACGGCGTGGTCAGGAAGACCTTTCTGATGTCCTTCAGTACACACCTGCTTCGCCTATGTCCCTTGCGCCATCGAGCATCTTGTCAGGACTCCCACCCCCTCCTATCAACCTCGCGAGCAAGCCACATGCACCGCCTGAGCGTGCAGCTAGTCCGTATGACACAGCTTCCGAGCGGATCTGGGAGCCTCACCATGTCCTCAAATCTTCGCCAGATGTCCTTGGCATCCCAGCCGCCGTTAGAAGGATGCAATCATTTGTGGTCGCTCCCACAGGTACCCGCTCGGTAACCCGGCACGACACCCGTGCTCCACGCCCTCTCCCGCAAGTTCCATATCAGCAGCGCGTAGCTGGAGTCCATGGAGTTGTGTCGGCTTTTGCTCCGAGTGGAAGCATGTCGAAGTCGTGGACAGTCAAGGTTGTCGAGGCTTCTCCGGGACCTGGCCCCCATTCGGAGATTGGCGCGCATCGTGCTCAGCCTACGGCAGTCCACCCAGTTCATCCAGAATACCTGTTGCGGTCTCTTCCGGCAGACGCACGCGGTAGTTATCGCTCTCAAAACCAATCTCCGCAGCCCATGCTCGTAGATCCTTCTCACGTTTCCTCTGTAGACTTTGTCGGTCTCCCAATCACAAATGCCTTTCAGCCTGAAGCTGTCTAGGACGCAGTGTCCTCCAGTCCTCTCTCGCGACATAGCACAGGCAGTCTCCCTCTCATCGCTGCGCTAGACAGCATTGCGATCCCACAGCTCGAGGCAATCCCGGCGCCGCCGGACGTGGAAAGACAGGCCCCGGCCATTCGCGACGCATCTACTTGGAATCCGCCCTGGGACGTCTTTCAGCTGGATGTCTTCAGAGGGTTCGATCACAGGCACATCGAGATTCATCGCGATCGGGACGATGCGGCTCTGTTGCGGGAGCTCGCAAGTGCATACGACGAGTTACGGACGTGGAGCGGGAAGTACTTCTCCTTCATGGATCTCTGGTAAGCAATCCTGCTGGCTTGTCCATCATGGGTCTGCTCCTCAGAATAACGATTACCGTGTCTACAGGTATGTTACTACGGTCAAGGTCAGTCCACTGAGGTCATCCCTGAGACATTTGCCAACAAGTCTGAATATGAGACTGCAGGGCGATAATCATGCGCATATAGTTCCACGGAGGATGGGCACAGAAAAGCATACACCGCCGCGCAATGCATGCATGCGATACCTACTCAAGCACCCTGAACACCAGGCAGGCAATCGTGAGATAGTGCGCGCTCTAACAGAGCAATCGGATCGCGGCGTTGAATTTGTGGAGCGACCGCAGTTCGGCCGTATACTCTGGGCCACCATAGCTTTGGCTTTTTTTCCGCTCTTTGTTGCGGTCGTCTACTCTTGTCTCAGGGGGGATTGGGCCGGGGGCTTCACCATCGGTTGTGAGTATTGATTTCAGTGTCGATCACTGGCTCATCCCAGCATCTGTGTCCTTACAGCGTTCTTTTCCCAAATGTTCGGTCTCCCATTAGGTGTTATGGCCGGCACCCTATTTTTGATGTATGAACATTGAGCTATATGATTTCTGGCAGACCGGTCTCGCACACGTTGCAGCTTTCGCAGCGGCCGTGCCATATCAAGCAGCGGGTCGGTCGTCATCATGCTCAATACCTTCGACGTGAGATTGTCGTTTCGGTAGAAAATTTTTTGGATTGCTTAGCATATCATTATTGAAATCTGCGGTGTATGACGCTCCTTTCGGGCTGTCAGTGAACGTATGGGGCGGCGGCAACAGGCATACGACCGCCTTTGGCCCCTCCTTGATCGGGAAAATCCGAGCGACTGCATAATTGCATTGAAAGCTAGCGCAGCATGGCCGCCGCGCGGCTATCCTACTGCCATCTCTCGGACCTCAATTGCAACTAGGCCACCAATTATTGATTATCTGCCGTCACATACGATTTCATCACATATGTATACTCATAATGACATGTGAGAGGCAGCCTCGACGTTTGTCCTTGTAGCTGATTTGCATAGGTTGACCCGACTCAACGACGACATCCTTCTGGAGTTATTCGAAATGCTGCGACCCAATCAAGGGCTTCGCCCTCTTTCGTGCACATGTCGCTGGCTTCGCAACGCAACCATGCCTATTCTCTTCAGTGAATGTCGCCAGAAGCTCGCTGTCTCACCTCGCAGCTCCCGGACCCGCCCGATCCTTCCATCCACGCTGTGGCCACATGTCAGGTGAGTCGGCGTGCCAGTAGTCAGTCATCGTATCATCTCACATCAGTTTTTTCAGAACATTGCATATCACATGCTACTGTCCTCCTCTTTCCGAGCGTATTCCAGATACCGAAGACCCATTAGTCTGCGAAGCTTTCAGTGGCGTCTTCTTCGAGAGGGTCTTGCATGAATTACCTCGTCTAACCACTCTGATCCTGTGGTCGTTTGACATCAAGAAACACGGCATATCCTGGAATACCTTGAAAACAATCCTCTCAATACCGCAGCTGCGCCACCTCCACTTTCATGAATTCTACCTCTCCCCTGTCGACGTGGATCATGACGAGTTCAGCGCTCTTGTGGTCGCTCCGCTTACCACCTTCCGCTATGATTTGCATAGCTACTTCCAGTTGTGGAACTTCCCATCCGAAATTTCGACGCTAGATCACCTCCTAAATCGGCTTCACCACTGTCTCGAACACCTCGAGCTCCCCGTGCAAAGCGCCCCCATCTCCGCAATGTCCAAGTTGGACTGGCCGTGTTTGCGCACATTCACACTCCGTGGAGAGTATCCGGTCTCCCTTACCACACCCATCGTCTCTCTCTTGTCACCAATGTCTTTTCTCCGCAGCCTTTCGCTGGAAGTCTCGCACCAACAGGGGATCAAAAATCACACGATTTGGCCCGAGGGCTTTGACGCCACGCTTCCATGGCCTGAGCTGGAGTGCCTCCGCGTGTCGCGTCCTGAATCCTCAGACAAGATCTATACCAATCTACCCTTTTCCCTAAGCTCTCTCGCTCTACGATCGTGGCCACATCAATGCATCCAAGCCCAGATGCAGGCAGTGTCGCGTTATCTCGGTGACCAGATTCGGTGCCCTCTCTCCTCCGCTTCCAACTTGTTCGATGTCATCAGAAGTTGTGATACACCGTACTTGAACACCCTTGAGGTAGAGTACAAGGAAGACATGAAAGAAGGCAGCTTGCTTCGGCTGATAGCCGTCAAGTTTCCGCGTCTCACTACGCTAGAGATTCATCGGTATCGGACAGAGAGGAGCGACAATATCTCACTGGTGAGTCGGTCTGTGTGCATTGTTCATCCCGGTGATCTGCTGACGTCTGTGTCGATAAATCCAGTCAGATCTCGCGCAGGCTTTAGCACCCCTCGCGTCTCTCAGCATCCTGAAGCTGCATCTCGACTTTCGCAACATGCCCCCACCCACGTTCGGAAGACAATTTGGCGGTCTTATTGTGGACAGACCACTTGTAGCCAACCAAGTGGTCACCTCTTTTGAAGACACGTTGAAGGTAGCCGCGTGCGAATTGGCCCGCGCGATGGCTACGTCTCTGCAGGAGATTTGGATGTTTAAACACAGGCCGACTTCAATTTGGATGGTCTTCCGCGTGACGCGGGCTGTATACGATGGGGACCTGCACGTGGAAGTGGTTCACGAAGGGAGTCACCTGTACTGACCTTGTCGCATTCTTTCGCAATGCATGTACCCTACATACGAAACATTCAACCCATCCATGAGATCTAAAGACTCATGCAAGTCCCCCCATTGCACATGGCGTGTCACTGCGCGCCTTGTACTGGCATCTATGCTACCCAAGGCGAGGCCGCGACTCGCCAGACCGAGCTGGGAACAGCCCTTCAGTGTGGTCATCTCCGGTGAAATCTTCGCCAAGGAGCCTGAATGTGGAACCACAGAACATCATGGTCAATACCGTCACGCTCCCGTGTGGCGCTGTGCGTCTTGGGTTTTGGAAGTGGACGAGTAACGGCTTCGTCGTCGTCGAGCCACTCTCGACTGGGGACCTCAAGAGCGTCCTCCAAGTACCGTAGGAGCATATTGTAGCCAAGAGTTCGCAAACTGATTAGACGCGATGCGCTTGTTGTCGTTTCCCTAGGGGAACACAGGCGATGACCTATCAAACAGCATTGTCGCCGATCACGTGTCAAAATACATTCGCAACGACCTCCTGTGAAATCATGAGCATGAGTTCCGATCCGCGAAACCCTGACGCACCTCACGACCGTCTTGGTCAAGGCGGATCTGCCAAGTATCGGCGCCTTCACCTGTCAAAATATGATAAAGAAACCACTCGCCGCCGTCATCCCCTCTCCCCAATAGCCGGAGCTTGTAGTCGGAGCGACTGAGGGCACGAGCTAATGTATTGGCATGGGCAGCGAACATCGTCTTCTGGTCGTGGAAATCCTTCGGACTGAGGTAGTAGCCTCCCCTCCGCGAGAGGCAGCTTGGTTCCGGGATTTCTGGGAAGTCGAGATGGAGACTGATCATCCGCAATTGACGCAATTCTTTTAAGCACAGAATGATATCCATCTATGCAGAGTAGAAGTTAGATTGCGACCTATACACAGAGTCAGGTACGTACAATAGCAACCTTCGCATTGTCGTCATCTCGAAAGCGATGGATCTCTAGGGAAGATATGGCGGGGAAGAGAGTTGCGATGCTTCCTAGCAGTGCACCGTCTGCGTAGTCGATGATGTACTCCAACTGAAGATGTTGGAGCAGAGGGACCTTGACGTCCGACAAAATCCGCCAGAGTTGGGAGGCATGTGGTATGGGAGAGTACCAACGTCTACAGTCCCCAGGCTTCCAAACATGTACGCAATGATGGGGACAACATCGGAGTGACAGACGTCGAAGGGTGGGGGGAAGATGGGAATACAAACAATCTTCCGGATCAGGATAGGAGATCGTTAACTCCTCGAGGTCTGGAAGGGGGAAATCCAGGGAGCATCCGCGTGGCCACAAGGCTTTCCTTTGGCTTTGGTCATCCCAAGGTAAGGAAAATAAAAGAGCAAGTTTGCGCAAATTAGGCATTCGTGAGATAACGTAAATGAGAGGCACATCGAGGTTAGGCGGATAAGCGCCGTCCAGCTTGAGTTCGCGTAGCCGCGGCCAAGGAAGCGATGCGAGCGTCGCGATCGGAGCGAGGTCGCTGGGCAAACGGAGACGTTCGAGGGAGAGGTTGAGGTTGCCAACGACGACGGCAAGAGATTCACGCTGGACATCCCCGTGCAATCCGAAGTGAGATGGCAATCGCGCGTAATGGAAGGTCGTGAGGCGAGCGAAGTGGTCGAGAGGAATTTCCCGAGCCGGAGCTTCTCGTGGGCAGAAAAGGTACGTCCTGATCGTAAATTCGCGTAGCTGAGATGCGGACAAGATCGCGTCGATAGCGTCCCAGCCAAGACCGTGTTCCTCCATCCACAGAAAGCCCACATGTACTGAACGCAACCGGGGCATAGCACGCAGTGCGTCTTTCAAGAAAGTGCTGCTTAGGACGCCACAAATCAAAGGGTCCGTAGCAAACCAAAGACGATCCCCCGGATACCTCATGGAACGCAGATCAGGGCAGTGATCCACGAGATGCAAGGTCCTTGAACGTCCGAGACGTCAGCGTCAAGGTGGGAGGTCGCGGAGAAGTCATCGGGTCCAAGCACCTCACGAACGGCCATAAAGTAGGCGGGAGGAACTGAGGGGTGGTAATGGGTCTTCTAATCGTGACAGTACAACTCTCAAAAAGCACAGGCGCGCAGAGCGTCCTCAGCCATCGACAAGTGAATGACAGCGAACGCAGCCCACGAGCAGGCCGGAGCATCTGAAATATGTAGACGAGGACATCGATGTCGAGTTCGAGTAGACTACGCTGGTTTCAGCATGACGGTGATACAAAACGACACATGATACGGCACCTGTTCTGAGTCATATTCTATCGGAGAGCTGGCAGGCTTGACCGTTCGGACTTGTGTTTTGTTCCTACTTAGCTTGATGGTCGTCGGTTTGATGGCCGACTTGCCCTAAACCCGGATATCTCACGCGCCTTCTACTGGCGTCTATGGAGACTGATATGGACATGGTGACGGGTTTGCTTTGCCCGGAATGTGCGTACTTGATCTTGTATGTAAACCTTGTCTGGAATGCGCTGGCTCGCGTGGATCGCCAAACTATCCCCACGTGCGGGGGACAGTGTATGCCTATCCCGCTTACACTGCCTTGTGAGTCTGTAAACCCTAGACGCGCAACATATGGCAGTAATTTGCATATCCGATCCCGGATATATCTGGGAGATAGCCTTTTCATGTAAGTCATGCTTGCTATGTACATTTTAATCTCAGAGTTGACCTCTAATCTGCAGCTCTTTTTGGGCCTCCTTAAGGCCGCAGGATGATCATTGTAGACGTTGCCCATCAGATGCAGCCGCGCGCCTGTCGAGTCGCCTCCATGTTTCGTAGTAATACGTGGCGAAGCATAGATGCTAATCTCTAGTCATTTAAGATCTCAGCATCAACCTCCGAGATGCCGTTTGCGACTGACTCTACCTCAGCGACGGCTTCCGTAGCGACGGCACCAAGTTCAACATCGGACAGGCGACTTCTCTGAAGGAGCACGCCGCGATGCTTCCCGTGCTCCAGGCTGTTTCGCGGGTCGCTCGCGCGGGTTCTTCGACACCCTCCTCCGCCGCACCAAAAGCAGCTTCAAGCCGACGTACAATTACCAGCCCGACGGGAGCGCGTGCCGCATCTACGGTACGATCACGGCGAAGAGGGTCACAGCTAACCTGCATGTCACAACCCTCGGACATGGGTACGCGAGCCATGAACACGTCGACCACAAGTGTGAGTTCTGGCTGCTCGAGTTGGTCCGGTCGGGGAAACCTTGCTGATGCGAAGTGCAGTCATGAACCTGTTGCACGTCATCACGGAGTTTTCGTTCGGGCCGGACTTTCTGACATAATCCGAAGTGACATCGTGCGTGCTCGCACGGATTGCCTGATTGAAACACCGGGACCTGCGCTAGAAAGAGTGACTACAATGAGTGCAGTGACTCAAATGCATCTAGTACTAATGGACGTACCACGTTAGGCACGATATGACTTGATCGTCAAATTTGGCGCCTATGTTGAAGTCGCTCAACGCAATTCAGCTAGCCGCACGCCACTACTTGTCCCCGAGAGTCACGTTCCACGGGATCTAGAAGACATGAGCATCCCACTTAGTGGATCAGATTCCGCCCCCGATGTCGCCTTCCCGAGCGATGTGGAGAGTCGCGGTGACTTCAGCGAGGTCAGTCAATACTGATTCCCAGTGAAAACTTACATGGGTTCAGCCGTTTTGGATCGGCGAAAGTCGTGCAAGAGCGGTTGAGGTCGGGAGGTCTCGATTTGAATTGGACGGAACATTTTAGGCGCTCAATGCATGTCTCTAATTGACCTTACGGTGACCAGATCGGACGTGTTTGTCCTTACACCGGTGACGTCGACATGTCTCTCACTTGGCTCTAACATGTCTATAAGGCCTCTCTTGAAAATTATGTGTGCTAATGAACTAGTGGTTGTGCCCTTTAGGCAAGCTACCACACGTGTTGCTGTTTGCTCCTACTCTCAAGACTTCTACAATCCTCTAACCCGTATCGCCGCTCCAGTGCCTCCCCCGCTGATTCGCCGTGCTCACCACCCCTAATTGTTCCCCATTTGTCCCCAGACTCAAGGAGTTAGGCATGAGGGGAGGGCCAGAGAGGAGGAGGTGTTGGACTCGAGGATCCGGAGGAGTTCTTCAGTACGCTAACCAACATCCACACACTGCATTTTCCCCACTATTTTCCCCCTTACTATTTCCCCCTTTTCTCGGCATCGATCTCTCCCCTCGGTGAGGATGTGATGTCATGCGCTTTAGGCGCCTATGTTCGGATTCGCTCGATGTAGATTCTGTGCCTCTATCCACTACGTCCACCATCTCCATCCCTTCGTTTGCAAGCCACTCACACTATGTCGCTTCTAGAGGCACTGCTCCTCAATACTGCCTCCTGACAAGCCTACGCAGACAACGGTGACAAAAAACAATGTGCGTACCTCGCAAGACAACGCAGTGGCCTTCCCAACTGGACCTGAAGGGAGCAAAGTATGTACCAATCAACTCAACTCACCAGATTAGGTCCTGGCTTCACTCATTCTCCTAGGTATACATGCGCAAATGGTACACAGATGCCATCGGCACGTTGGAGGCCTTCAAGGCACACTACAAGACCCTGAGTCCCTCGGATCGCAGGGTAGGTCGCTTGAACTCTTTGCCTGTGCCTCGTTGCTCAAAGGCTCGATGCAGAAACTTGTACGCATTGCTCTCTGGTAGACGGTACGTGAGGAGCACCGCTATTGAGTCCCATTACCGAACCCTACTGATGAGGCCACCTTCAGGTCATCGCAAGTATCGCAATCGGGCGCGCTCAAGTCGAACGTCGGAAGTGTCGGCCTCCCTCCTGTGTCGGTGGCTCCCATCACAGCAGCTCCACTGCTGCATGGTACGCGTGCCAGTGGCATAAGAGGTTGATCGCATCTGTATCCCACCAAAACCAACTGTTTCCACTGTGATCCCAGTCCATTCCGCTGTTCTGTTTGTCGCTGTATCGTACCGTGTAGCCATACGACGACATCCAACTTTATACAGTATCAATCAATTTGCATATAATGACATGTTTCAACGACAACCGTCCCTGCCCGACCAGAACCGGACGCGACCCGAGCGCAACTAGCTGCAACCGATAACAAACAAGCTGACCCGAAGTATGGTTGTATGATATCGTGCGACCATACCACCTTATCTAACCGCATACAGCCAAAGTAGGGAAATCAGTAGAATTGAGATTACGGTCGGGGTTCCCTACTAATTACCGTACTAATCGACCTAATACAACTAAGCCCATGTCTATTCTCACTGGGACTGATTGATGAGATCTCCTAATATTGCGCGACACATTGACTTGTGACGTATATACAGGCAACAGATCATCACCCTTCACCTACGCAAGCCAGACGTCTGCATGGCTTCTTCCCGGCCCCTATGCTCACGCCCCAATCTTACCAAGACTCAGGACCAGATCCGTCGACGAGGCATCCGAACTGGCAGAGGCTAGCATCAGAAACTGGTGCCCCACAGGCTGCCTGAATGTGGCACCCTGCAGGGTGCCGATGGACTATTAGGTGTGGACAGTGTGAGACGAACCATCTGATTAGTTATGGCTATCCACTGATCGCTCAGGCTCTTTGATCCATAGCTGGAGGCGGGCATAATCGTCTACTGTGCCATTGATCCTTTTGCAGCACACCGTGAGGGGCGGATGTGAGTAGACAGCCTTTCCTATTAATGCAGTCGCGTCTGATCTATACATGATCTAGTGAGATCAACCCTGGCGCAAGCTGGATATCCTTGAACAAAAATGGCCTCTCAGGGACCCTACGGATCCGTGTACACCCGACTGGAGCCCCAGAATCCCCATCTTAGATCAGTCAGGATCTGAGCGTCCGACATGGACAATTCGTCTCCTGTCTATGGAGTTTTACGAGCAAGAAGGAACAGAATGGAAGTCTATCGAGGGAGGCAAGATGAACCTCGAAGGAGGTTTACAAGTAATCTTGGACTCTGGTGACCATTCATTGTCGTCTGTGCTAGGAGCAATCATTGACATTGCAACTTCTCAGGCCATTCCATGTCGTGGGTTCCGCATGAGGTGATTCGTTGTCTGCGCGAGGTTGTTTTTCCTTGCGCGCGCAATGATGCACTCGAAGAAAGGCGAAAAGACGCGCCGGTCGAGTTCTCTGACGTCGCAAGAGCGAATTCACAGACCAGCGACTATAACTACAGCGTTAGTGGCCGCAACCCCAGGAGGACCTTTATCAAATATGAATTTTGGGCTGGTGATGGCAAGACGCGTGGAATAGTTGTTCATGGACCGATGAGTGAATTTGTTTGGGGTCTCAAACCCCGCCGCTCAGATGATCCCGTAATCGAAGGTCTCCTTTTCAATCCTCCGCCTACATCACTTCCCCCTGGTACCGCAATATGGGGCATCGTAAGTGTATATGAGTCCTGCAGGGCTAACAGCACTAGCTAACCAGATGATCTTAACCAGAATTTCTTCCAATCTATGTTTGTCGCCCTTCACATGCCAGGGGTTCAAAGCACGCAGAAAGCCTACGTAAGGCTCGCTCCGCAATGGCCCTCGGAGAGGACGAAGTACGGGCTACCGCCACTAGACTGATAGATGGAATACTTTAACGAGACAGGTCCGGAGCGAATATGTAGGAATATAGTGTCTCATGACACGTTGAGACCGTAACAGAAGCCATGTGATCCAATATCGCAGATGAGCAACCACTTTTCTCTGCTACCAGCCCTCGTCAGCGAGTGCCGTCTATGACAAACGTCACCAAATTCTGCGTCAACTTGGACCGCGTCGGTGACACCTTTTGTAGTCCAAAATGCCAATTACTCATCCATCCAGATCTCGCGGCCGCGACAAGCAGATCCGCCTCACCCACGGGCGCATCTCCTGGACGAGGCCGTCTGCACTCTGCTCAGAGTGGCGAGCACGGCAGAAATTTTGATGTCCTTCCTAAGCATACAAGGTCCAACATCTGCGAACGGGTGAATCGAGGGGTATTCTGTAGTTGAGGTACAAGACAACGTACTTGTACCGGTGGTGGACAGCCCCGAAGTCGTCCAAGAAGAGCTTCTGCCACTTGTGCTGATGGCAGTACATACATCGTCGGACAGTGTCGTACCTATCATCAACGAGGCGACGTTAGGCTTGTGCGTCCTGACTTGCTCGGTGCGGAAGATGTTCTGGGGCAGCGTGTACACGTCTGATCTGACCAAAAACTTGCATAATGCGATTCCTGTGCTGGGACGCGTGGTGTTGAGAGGCCTCGGTGCGGCCAAAGTTGCACGATCCTGAGCATCGCGGCCGCGGCTCCGGGAGGTCTGACTGCGAGAGCACATACCTCGTTTCGTGGATTTATATCAATTGCGGATGCCACTATGAGGTCGTTCTCGCTTGCGGGACTGTCCTCGGTGGTGTCCACAGAAGTCTCCGCCATGTGGGTAGCCACGCACGCGAGATGTTTGCGTCAAGTACTGCCTGGGGCCGTCTTCATGTATGCCTGTCATTATATGATACCGGGGGAGAACGCGGCAAGATATAACTGCGAGGGCAGGGATGAGAATATGCATACCTGTGTACATGTCACAGTGTATAGGCGGGGTATACAGGCATTGTTTGCTCACCTAGAGGTGACAAACCCGTCCCTGAGGAGTTTCTTGAGTATGCATCACGACGGACACCACCTGCCAGGAATCGCTCTTTGCCGCTCTTTGTGAGAGTGTTTAGGTTCTCTGGGCAGGTATAACTTGGCCTTTCCTAACCATTACGCACCCGTTGGCATGACTCGGCAAAAGGATAAGTTAGGACTATCCAAGCACTGCTAGCACCGCGTGAAGCGCCAGATTACGGTGGCAGGGAACATGCAGGGAATCTGTGTATTCCACGCATATTACCCACGGATTCCCCAGTAAATTCCCCCTTGATGGGAATCTGCTGGGAACATGCACATTCTCTCTAAATTCCCTCAACATCCCCAACCGCTTCTGCAGATTTCAATTGCAAGGGGGACTTGCCTGCCCAAAATCACTTATCCGACCGCGATGACGTCATCGCATGGTCCAATATCAACCTGCCATTGTGTCCATTCACGTCTTGACTTCGTACTTCTTGCATCCCCTCTGTATGCCTATCTCCCCCTTGGTACGTACTGACCATTGACTCTCGGATGACAGATGATGTGTCAATATGCAGTTGTTCTCTCATACGGGCATATGTTGATTAGGGCAATAGTATGTCTCTAGTGTTGTGTGTGAAGTCCCATAAGTCTGATGGCATCTAGCAGGTTGTCCCACATTCATCGATCATCATCGATCAAGACTGTGAGTACCCAGTTTCAACATTACAGTGCACTGCTAATCCTGTTCAAGGAGAACTCGAATACCGACATGGTGAGTGCATATGTTAGGACTGTGCCGCCGGAGTTCCGGGGGTCGGGATCGGAGCTGGGCGGACACGGGAGGAGGACTTCGGCGAAGCTATTGGCAACGCCCTGAGGATCCCGATGGTGTCCTCGATTTCGGAGTCGGGGGTCGGGCGGAGATTGGACGGAGATTGGACGGAGATTGGACGGAGATTGGACGGAGATTGGACGAAGGTTGGCAGAGAACGGACGGAGACAGGAAGAGTAGATTGGATCAAGATGACCGATAGAGTACAAACGGAGCGTAAGGTAACAAGATATCCGAACTGAGGAACGCTGCACTAAGTCCGGGGGTTTATATACTAAGAAGCCGGTGTCCCTTAAGTCCAAATTGGAGGTGGAGGTCCGATCGGAGGTGGCGGAATACCGACGCTAAGTGGAGAAATGATGTAAGTGGCGCCAGGCACTGATATGGGAAAACGGACATTCCAGCGGAACTAGGGTAGACGCTCGGAAAGCCATATGGGCCCCGGCGAGGAACGGAAAGGAAACGGAAAGGAAATCGGAACCAGTACGTAAGTGTCTATTCGTAAGCAAGTCCGGAGGTCCGGTGGAGTTAGCGCGGTGTCCGACGGAGTTCCGGAGGGACTTAGGCACGGAATGTAACAACAAGACCCACTCGGAGTCTTGCGGCTTCCTCACACTCTCGTTGCTTTCGTCTCTTTCTTGCTTATCCTGGAGGATCTGGGCAAATCCATATTGCGAATCCATATTGGAGTGGCTCAAATCCAAGCTCGGGGCGGACAAAATGTGGAATCTGGTGGTAAATATACCCCGCCAATGTGAGTACTCGCTTCTGTATACATTTCCCGGAATGCGTTGCTCCATGTACACTGTCCATACAATCCCGACGGGCGGAGGACAGGGTAGGCCTATTCGGCATACTCTGTATCGCGAGTGGGTATCCTGACTATCCAAGCGCACCTGATTGTAACACATATTCAATCTTTCTCGGTTTAAGAGAAACTACATACGCCCGGAGATCATGTTCTCGCTGACATTCTATGCAAACGCTTCAGCGTGGGAAAACACCATCTTTGCCCTCGCAAAGAGCGTGTCGTTCGCCACGGAAATGGCTGAGCTGTCGAGGGTGGCTCGTACTCAGGCATGCTACTCACCGGTACGTCCGCGAACAGCCCGCAGCTGAGCCTATCCCCCTATATGCCCTTGTGCCACGGCGGCCCTAATCCTGCATCTGTGACTACTCCGGGAACACCATTGTACGTGCCGGGACTTGGTGCGGGTTTGCCAAGAAACTTGTACCTCTCCCTGCAGACTCCCGGGTCGCCATTCCTGACAGCCATGACGGTGAGCACACCCTACAACCCGTTGCACGTCGGGGCGGGCGTGGCTGCTTCGCCGAGCACCCGGGCTTGTACTCGCGCTTCTCCCAGGGGCGTGTTTTCACAGTAGTAGAAGAGGGAGCTTCCTCCTGCTGCAGGGCGGCGGCCGCCGAGATGGGCGAGCACTGGTGATTGGTAGGTTGCAATGGGGAACAGGGTTGCGGTTGCGCTACCCGGGGACAAGGGTACTAGCCAGATTCGGACGGTGGTGGATTATCTATTGCATTGTATCTAGTTGACCTTGTGCATCATGAGACTGATGTTACACTTACTTTTTCCTGAGGCTGCAAGGAGGTGGCGGGGGTCGCCTCTAATCTGAATAGCACCCGTGCTACATTCGTCACACTCGGAATCGCAGCGGCAAATGACTCTTCCACTGCTCATGATCATTGATACGCTGGGCCCCTGTGTTGCTTGCGTTTTCTGGGGAAGCTTGGACAAATGAGACCCTCCTTTTGTTCTATCGTTTATCAGAAGTGTTCGCAACGACTCATGTTCTCATTGCAGATCCTACCTCATCCTAATTTCGACGCCTCGTGGTACTGGTTTGGTGGGCACGGCGCTGGCTTGTCCTCGCTTCACCTGCTATTGTCTTGGAACACTGGTGATCTTGGAAGAAGATATCCACGACAAGCAACACTCCGTTGTATCGATTGCGGAACACGAATTGCGTTGCTTATCTACTACTTTCGTCCCACGGCAGTTGGTACTCACCCCTCGCAGGAGGGTGCTGTTAGATTGCATCGATGCTTCACTATTACACGGATCTATCACAGTTCAAACTCGATGTTCGGAGATCTTTCAGGGTACTGGCTCTGCGGCGAGAAGATACACCGCGTTGTTTCACTGTGCTTCTAGGATATTTGGTTTGCTGTCCAAGGTGCCTCGAATCGTTGCACGAGACTCAAAAGCATCTCGTCTAGTTTGATACTGACATTTATTTTATCTTTGTAGATGCCACTTTGGATCTCCAATCAGCGTACACTGACTCATTATGTAGATATCCTTCAGCAAATTATTGGCGCCCGATGTCGAACGAGTATATATAATCAGAGATTCGGAGTCTTTTATCCTGTACTCGCCCCTCCAAGCGAGCTGTCCAGCCCTATTCTCTCCACGTACGCTTCTACAACGATGTCATTGAACAACACAGCGGACTCGGATCTTCCAACTCAACCCCTTGTCATCCCCATTTACGCTCCTCAAGAGCCAGCTTCTGCTATTGGGAGAGTACGTGATGTCACCATAATCTATCTCACCGCTCATTCCTGGTGACTCAGTGGCTGTCGGATATGATCCACATGGGCCAAGTCGACTTTCGACAACACAGTAGTCTTAATCCCGACGAGGGCGGATCTCAAACCATGGTCGGCAATCGGAACAGACCACCCCGAACTCCTCAGACCACTTCCGACGCTGATACGACAACCTCTACTGATATGGAACCTACCGTCTCTGATTCTTCAGAGGTTTGTCCAGTGACTATGCACAACTATTGGCGTCGAGCTGAGAGTTGTGGACGAGAACAGGATATGTCTTATTTGTCTGATTTTGCTCGTGATGGTCTTCAGGATGACTACAAAGGTATCGTCGTTGGAGTTGTGACGTGCGTGAGAGTTACCTAATAGAAAGAGTAGGCAACTATCACCTGAGGTAATCAGACCGGATGTAGGTCGGATAGTCTCCTCAGTTGTTCGAGGTAGTAGTGAAGGGGTTAGGTAGATGGGGGAGGTGTGAGGGGTTTGTTATAGTGATAGGCCTACACGGAGGCCAGATGAGAACCTATCAGAGGCCTCAATGGATATAAGCAACTTCTGATGATATATGTTACCGTTGGTACGCCCACCCCCTATCTTTTCGTTATTGGACTACTCCTTCTCGTTGCCCTCGTGTACACTCCACCCCCCTTCCTGTTCCCGGCGACCTATGCTTACCTTCCCGTTCCTCCGTCGTCCGCCTGTACACTATCATCCCCCGTTCCGCCCCCTGACGACTATGTTCCTAGCCCCGGCCCTCTCCCTTAATATTTCCCCTTTCGTCTATATGACCGGA
The DNA here is from genome assembly GCF_000275845.1 of Dichomitus squalens LYAD-421 SS1. NCBI lineage: Eukaryota > Fungi > Basidiomycota > Agaricomycetes > Polyporales > Polyporaceae > Dichomitus > Dichomitus squalens. Next base: position 14,897 of record NW_006766913.1, on the reverse strand, counting down.
CCCTGAGTCCGACCCTGACCTTTTCCCTTTTCGGTTACATTACTTTACCCTGACTCAGACCCCGACCCTTGTTGTGCCCCTTTCCCTTTTCGGTTACATTACCTGACCCTGACCTAGACTCGGGACCCTGCCCCGCCTCTATCCCCTTTCAGTTATATCGCGGGACCCTGACCTAGGCCGTGTACTATACTGGGCCCAGCCTCGACCAGACGCGTTCCTTTACAGTCTCCTCATACCTCCCCACTTTGGTCGGTTCCCTCCCCCTTCCTAATACGGTCGGTACCCCATAGTATTAGTGTTGTGCGGGGCCGGGCCGGGCTCAAAACCCCGGGCTAGGGCCCGGCTTTGGAGGGCTCGGGCTCACTGAACTCTCAAGCCGGGCCCTAGTGGCGGGCTCGGGCTGGGCCTGGGTCGGGTCGGGCTAAAGCCCAGACTTTAGGTCTATCACATATACATGAGGAAGATGCATTTGACACGTACCTTTATTCGTATGGAGGTCTTGCTACATGTTAAAGAAAGTGTAAGCGGCATGCTCATGGCCACAATTGGCGAAGAGAAGACGGTAGGGAGCGAGTGAGCGCTGCAATCATGAATCAGGCAGGTCTAGCGCTCACCCTATCGGCCACTTCCATCTGCACCACGTCCATCGTGAGGCAACACTGTGTAGCTTGGTGAGCCGTCCCTTACTTTTTCCTAGCTTGACTTACCTTTTAGCATCTCAGATGCCTGTACAACACCCTACACAGTCTGATACAGAGGTACCCCACAAGCCCGGGCTTGAGGGCTGGGCTCAGGCTTGCAGAAGTTCAAGCCGGGCCTGTCGCGGCGACTAGGCGCGTAGACTCGGATCGACGTTCGGCGACGACCCCGTAGGCGAGCGGCAAGGAGCCGAAAGGGGAAAGAGAGAGGGAGAGGGATAAACGTGACAGAAAACTCGACGAGGGCAGAGCGGAGGTCGGCACAAAGGTACGAGACCTACGAAAGCTAGTCTTCACGCAGACAGCGACAGACTAGTCCCAATGACCAAGTTATGCGTTAGCAATCAAAGGGAGATACAACGCTATGGTCACTCACCTAGTCCCAATGACCAAGAGGTCGAGATGGGGACTAGGGAGCGCCTAAGGGGGCCCTTATATACTAGAGGGGCTGCTTAGCAACCAAGGACAAGGCGCGAGAGCGAGGCAGTGAAGATGACAAAGGAAGAACAAAGGGCGAGAAAGAAAAGGCAAGAGCATGGTGATCACGGGAACGGAGCATGTGGCAGTGGGAACGTATCTACAGTGTCCAAACTGGGATGGGCTAAGAAAGGAAATGGTCCGAAAATGGAAGGTGGGCGTCAAGGGGAGGGGAATGGGCGGCAAAAAGGGGCGTCTATCCAGCGTCCGTGACAGGGCCCTCAGGCCCTGAAAGCCTGACGCTGGGCTGGGCTGGGCCGGGCTTTTCGGGGCCGGGTACCCGGGGCTTCAGGGCTTGGAGCCCGGCCTTGCACAACACTACATAGTATATAAGGAGGCCTGTAGTCAGTAGAGGCTCCCCACTTCTGTTCTCCTCTTTGTTACCTCCTGTATCCCTATATCCCTCAATCTAGGGACTTGCGCGATACTCTCTCCCCTGTGTGCTACACCGCATACTTGGATAAGTCCGCGTGATAAGTCTGGATAGACTTGTGTTAGTACTTCAGCGTAACATTAGAACAGAAGTTCTTCCACCACGCCCTGGATAGGATTCATCGTGGCGCACTCTATTTGTCAACTCGCAGATAGACTTCGACGAACGCACGGCCGTGACCATACTACGGTCAATTACGTCGACGACGAGGTAGTCATCTACAACCACAACCGCACCCCCGAGGAACATCGAGCGTACAACCTAGTACGACGCCAAGCCACACCAGCGGACGCTGAACGTTCCATTCGGCAGCTCGACGAAGCATACAGACGTGCGACCTACCAGGAAGGATTACTCCTCGATCGACCGGTAGCACCGACGCCTCAGAGACAGGCAACTATCGAACACATCCGTCAACAGACTCTTGACCGGATCGGAAGGACTCACGCACGAGCCGTCCTTCACAGCCCCGTTTGGAACGAATATTGCCTGAGCGTCGGTTCTTGGGCACCAAACCAGGCAAGCCTCGAGTTTACTATCCTTGACGAACTCGAGCATTGGGTACTCCGCGACGACGGGTACGACGGGTACGACGCGGACGACGAACTACCATCACTCGTCAACACCGAGCAAGAATCATCGGCAGGCAACCCCTCGAGCCCCGAACCACTAGACATCTTCTCCTTCCTTACGAGAATTCGGGACAACGCGAGCGCGTTGTATGACATCACCAACCACCATTCGACCCTTACCCCGATCTCCGAGCAAGCACACATCCAGGTTCTCATCGAACAAGTTCAGCAGGTCGTCAACACCCTTCATAATCTCCAACGGCTCGTCAGCCCACCCCTTCCCCCCATCCCCGTTAGCCACGACCCAGAAGAACGCCACAGATCCAGTTACTTTGCTGCTCGAATTCGCGAACAGGCCGAGAATCTTCATAACATTCAGAGTCTTTTGGACCCGGACTTCGCCGAACACTGCCGACGCCTACATCTACTCATTGGGGCCAGGGAACTATACGAATCTCACCGTCGCATCATTCGAAACGGATACGAGTCCCCTGACGCTAGTTCCGATTCCGACTATTCGGCGACTCTACGCAACTTCCACCTGGACTAGGTACCCCTCCGCATGAATACGCAGCGGACCGATTGCGCCCAACATATTCACCGATACAACCCCGAGAATCGACGCGACATCAGCTTCAATAGAGAAGGACAGAACAGGCGCAATTGCAATAACCACCTGTGCCCCAACCGATACAACGGACAGAGCAGCCCCAACGTTACCACCGGAAACGCGCCACAGAAAAGGCAGGAAGCCTTGATCCGAACGACTTGGGCCCTCAATCGAACAACAGCCCCCTCCCCTCCGCGCAGTCCTGCTACCCACCGCATGAGTTCCCTACCAGACATAGCGAACAAGCCCACCGAGGCTACACCTTTGTTGGAAGACAACCCCGCTCCTCAAGACGACGACGAAACCATCACCCCCCTTCGCGGTCTTCTCCAGGAACACCCGGACGAACCTCCCAGCGACGCAGACACGGCAACGGAACCCATAGATGCCACTATGTCCGCAACACAGCAAGAACAAGCTCAGACCCGGGTCTACTCGTTCTGCACAACGAACGAGCCGAGCGTCCCAGACACCCCACCTCGTTCCAGCCTCCCCAGTTTCCAGCTTGGAAACGTGTACACTCCACAAGACAGCATCTCCTCTCTACGCCAGGCGACAGGGGCCCAACCCGGTCAAACCACTTGCTACACCAGCAGTGGGATCCCGACAGCACAACCTGTGATACCACCTACTACTGCTGCACCGCCTAGTGGCTCTCCTTCGCCCACTGGCCTACCTCACGACGGACCCCCTCCGGGTGACATACCCCCGTACGACGATGGACCTCCCCACGGAGACGGACCCCCTCAAGGCGATGGACCGCTGCAGGGTGGCGGACCTCCGCAAGGCGGCGGGCCCCCTCCGGGAGGCGGACCCCCTCAAGGACCTGGTGGACCACCTCCTGTCGTTCCTCTCGGCGTACCAGGCATCCCCGCCGGACGAACCAAAGTCCGCGCCCCCAATGTTTTTGACGGAGATCGCGACAATCTACGCACCTTCCTCAATGAACTCTTCCTGTTCTTCGAGGCACGACCAGCCGACTACGCCACCGACCAGAGCCGCATCGTCACTGCCCTAACATTTATGGACGGACCGAAAGTGATCGCCTGGAAAGACGGATACATCGCCCAAGCCCGACGAAACGGCTGGAACACCTGGAACGCGTTTGAGACTGTCTTACAACAGACCTTCCAGCCCATCGAGGAAGCCGCTATGGCCGCCTCCAAGCTGTACCACCTCGACTACCGACCTGCTGCACCAGACACCTTCAATGCGGAATTCTTCCGCCTCTGCGCCCTCACCGGTATACTCGAAGACAGTGCTCAACTGTCCTTCTACAAGGAGCGTCTCCCAGAAAGCATGCGACGACGGGTTCGCCTCACGTACCCCATCCCCACCACCGTTAACGAGTGGGCAGCGCGGGTGTTGGAGATCGAACACTCCAACTACGAAGAACGCCATCTGCGCCAACTCGAGGGACGCTCTCGCAACGACCGACAAGGTCAAGGCTCGAAAGGGCAGTCTGCTCGTCCCAATTCCATACGACGGGTCGACGCTCCAGCCATGAAGGAAGACAGGGAGAAGAAGCAATGCTTCTACTGCCACAAGACTGGTCACATCGCACGTGACTGCCTTAAGAAGAAGGCGGACAACCGTGCCAGGGGACGACAGCCTGGACAGAAGAAGCGGAAGGTGTGCAAGGTCGATGAACTAGAGAATGGCGAAGTCGCCGACGATGAAGACAATGGCGAAGACACACCTGACAAAATGATCAGTCAGGTCGACGTAGACGATTCGGATGAGGGTTTTTGAACGGGCAGTCTTCGCCGACAGAAGAACTGCCCTCTGACTGTATTAGTATCTCGTTTGTTGCCACTACAGAACGACGACGACAATCTATTCTTATCCCGGGCAGCATCGAGTACGAGTCTACAAGCGTCGGAGCTCACGCGTTCATCAATTGCGGAGCAAGTGCTTCTCTCCTTAACCGAAATTTCACCAAGAAGCACAAACTCCCTCTCATCACCCTACCGTCTCCCCTTCGTTTCACCAATGTCGATGGCACTGCCAACACGGCTGGACCAGTCACCCAAAAGTTCGTAGGCCACTTCCGAATCAACAGCCACGAGTTCCCCACCGAACTCTACGTCGCGGACTGCGGACGGGACGACATCATTCTCGGAATGCCATGGCTCATCCAGTACAACCCCCACATCGACTGGGTACAAGGCAAGGTCCGGTTCGACGCCAAATACCTACGGGCGGAACAGCGACTTTGGGAATACCATCAACGCCCCTCAGGGAACCCCCGCTGACACCTTACCGCTTTCCTTCACGGAGACATCCATCCCAAATGGAACCCATCTGCCACCATCCAACGACTCATCATTGGAGACACCCCCATCGCTCGCACCACCGTGTCGACCCAACTGGCTGTCGAAGCCAGGTCGAAAGCAGCCGACGTCAAGGCTACCGTCGCCATCCCAGACTACCTCAAAACCTATCACCAGGTATTTGAGAAGAAGGCGGCCGAACAAATGCCCAAGCCCCGGGCCTGGGATCACCCCATCGACCTGCGACCTGACTTCAAACCTCGGGACTGCAAGCTGTACCCCCTGTCCCCGCTCAAGATGCAGGAACTTCGGAAGTTCATCGACGAGAACTTAGCCAAGGGGTACATCCGCCCATCCACCTCACCGATGGCATCCCCTTTCTTCTTCGTGGACGAGAAGGATGGTTCCATGCGGCCCGTCCAGGACTACCGCTACCTCAATTCCGGCACGATCAAGAACGTCTACCCCCTCCCCCTGATCAATGATCTCATCGACCAGTTGCAAGGGGCCAAGTACTTCACGAAGTTGGACGTCCGAGCCGGGTACAACAATGTCCGCATCAAAGACGGTGATCAGTGGAAGGCAGCCTTCAAGACCCCCCTCGGCCTCTACGAGCCGACCGTGATGTTCTTCGGGTTATGCAACGCCCTGGCGACGTTCCAGGCGATGATGAACGACGGTTTCAAAGACATGATCGCGGAGGGATGGCTCGTCATCTACATGGACGACATTCTGATACACTCCAAGACACAGGATGTCCACCACTGTCGAACGCAGCTGGTCGTTCAGCGTCTCATCGAAATGGACCTGTTCCTCAAGCGCGAGAAGTGCGTGTTCGACGCTGCCGAGGTCGAGTTCCTAGGCACCATCATTCGCGAAGGATCGCTCGGCATGGACCCAGTCAAGCTCGACGGCATCCACGCCTGGCCTATACCCACCACCGTCAAACAAGTCCAGAGCTTCCTCGGATTCTGCAACTTCTACCGACGCTTCATCCGTGACTATAGCAAGATCGCTCGGCCACTAACACAACTCACCCGGAAAGATCTACCCTTTCAATGGATGCCCGAATGTCAGGTTGCATTCGACACACTCCGCAACCTATTCCAGCAGAAGCCAATTCTGTGCATGGCCGACCCATCTGCGGCCTTCCAAATTGAATGTGACGCCTCCATGTTTGCCACTGGAGCCGTCCTCCGCCAGCGGAACGCCAACCAGGACTGGATGCCGGTAGCATACCTCTCTCATGCCCTCTCGCCTGCGGAACGCAACTATCAGATCTACGACAAAGAGCTCCTCGCAGTTGTCCGCGCTTTCGAAACCTGGCAGCACTACCTCAAAGGGTCCCCCCACGTCATCCAAGTAATCTCTGACCACAAGAACCTCACCTACTGGCGGTCCGCACAGAAGCTGACCCGATGCCAGGCCCGATGGAGTGCGTTCCTCGGCCAGTTTCACTTCGAAATCCACCACCACGCCGGGAAGACCTTGACCCAAGCCGATGCCCTGTCCCGCCGCCCCGACCATGCGGATGGGAAGCATGACAACGAGGACGTTGTCGTCTTAAATGACGGGGTATTTATTCGAGCTGTCACTGATGATCTACTGCTGCGAATCAAGGACGCCACCCGGAAGGACACCAAGGTGGTACAGACCAGCGGTCGGGGACGTTTAACCCTTGTCAAGCCACCTCCGTACGGCAAACCCGAAGACTGGAAGCTGGACGATGGTGTTGCCAAGTATCAGGGCAAGATCTACATCCCTCCGAATGAAGACCTGCGACGCGACATTGTCCGGATACATCACGACCCGGCAGTAATGGGCCACCCCGGACAGGACCAGAACATCGAACTCGTCTCACGCCAGTACAGTTGGGGCGGAATGGAAAACTTCATCCGCAAATTCGTTCAAGGATGCGCCATCTGCCAAGGATCCAAGGTTAACACCCACCCCGTGAAAGCTCCCGCCATGCCTATTCCCCACGCAGGAAACACGCGACCGTTTTCGGTCATCACCATGGATCACATCACGGGCCTTCCAATGTCCAACGGATTCAACGCCATTCAAGTGGTAGTAGATCACGACACCACCA
>NW_006766913.1:0-7472 GCF_000275845.1 Dichomitus squalens LYAD-421 SS1 | reverse complement strand
AAGCCACCTCCGTACGGCAAACCCGAAGACTGGAAGCTGGACGATGGTGTTGCCAAGTATCAGGGCAAGATCTACATCCCTCCGAATGAAGACCTGCGACGCGACATTGTCCGGATACATCACGACCCGGCAGTAATGGGCCACCCCGGACAGGACCAGAACATCGAACTCGTCTCACGCCAGTACAGTTGGGGCGGAATGGAAAACTTCATCCGCAAATTCGTTCAAGGATGCGCCATCTGCCAAGGATCCAAGGTTAACACCCACCCCGTGAAAGCTCCCGCCATGCCTATTCCCCACGCAGGAAACACGCGACCGTTTTCGGTCATCACCATGGATCACATCACGGGCCTTCCAATGTCCAACGGATTCAACGCCATTCAAGTGGTAGTAGATCACGACACCACCAAGGGCGCAGTCATCACCCCTTGCACTATCAACGTCACCGCCTTGGAAGCAGCCGAACTACTTTTCCGAGATGTCTACAAACGGTTTGGAGCCCCTCAGAGGATCATATCTGACCGAGGACCCCAGTTCGCGTCCGGGGTTTTTCAAGAACTGCAACGACTCGTAGGAGTCAAGACTTCCCGATCCACGGCGTATCACCCTCAGACAGACGGACAGACAGAAAGAGTCAACCAGGAGATCAACTTAGCTCTGTGCATCTACTGCCTCAATGACCCGGACAGCTGGTCAGACAAACTCCCTGCCTTCGAGTTCTGCCACAACCAACGCAAGCACTCCGTTACGGGCAAGTCTCCGTTCGAACTCATCATGGGCTACAACCCTGACGTATTCCCCAACTCCCTCTCTCCGTCCACACACCCGAGTGCGGAAGAACGGATCCAGCAACTCCTTGAAGACAGAGCCAATGCGGAAGCCGCGCACAACCGAGCAGCGGAGATCATGGCCCGAAGGGCTGGAACCAAGCCGGTCACGTTCAAGAAAGGCGACAGGGTCCTCCTCGAATCGACCAATCTCCGACTCCCCTACCCCCACCGGAAGTTAGCCCCGAAAAGGGAAGGACCCTTCGAGATCGACGAGATCGCTGGTCCAGTCACGGTTCGACTGAAACTCCCTAAGGCCTGGAAGATCCATGACGTCTTCCATGTGAATCTACTCAAACCTTATCGAGTCACCAAGGAACACGGTCCAGACTACCCCAGACCACCTCCGGAGACCATAGAGGGCGAAGAAGAGTGGGAAGTCGAGGCCATCTTAGCCCATCGGAAACGTGGGAAAGGCTATCAATACTTCGTCTCTTGGAAGGGCTGGCCTAGCAGCGAAAACTCGTGGGTTTCTGGGAAGGAGATGACTAATGCGCTGAAGCTCCTCGCCAAGTACAAGAAGCAACAGCGACTCTAGGGAACGACCCCAGCCCGCTCCTCTCTTCCCCCAATCCACACTATGCCGCAACTCGCCTCCACCTATCGCGCTGCCCCCGAAGACGTCCCCACCCCCCAGTGGTTCCTCGACCACGACTTTCACCTCTCCTTCCTCCACCTGCCCGGCAACGAAGTCGCCGGGTACAGCGAGCCATCCGCATGCCAATACGTGGGGTGGCTCCTTCTGCAACCCAACCCGGAGTTGCGCAACGTCTTGGAATGGCGATTCCGGGACGTCCCGCCCGCCAGTCATGCCTGGGCCATCTACGGCGAGTCGGTCGTCACCCTCACCCACCTCCGGACCCTCGACTGGGACGTTGGCGAGCTCACCGACCCAACTGGCCAACGACGGGCCTACGACACCGTCTCCTAGCTGCGGGCCACAACAATCGCCATGTCTGACCACGCTTTAGATATCATTTGCGCCCCCCATCATCTCTTTTTCATCGCTGACCTCGTCAACCACATAGAGCAGGTCGACCGCGAACGCGAGCGGACCTGGCTGGAGCGCGTCCTCGCCACCAACGACAGCCACGCCGCCTCCCCTATTCCCCCCACCCCGCCTCTGCCCGCCCCAGAATGGGGAAACCCGGCTGACGTCTCCGGATGGGGCGACACCAACGTCGGCTGGAGCAACACTAACTGGGGGAACGTCCCCATGGACGAGGCCGACGTGGAGTGGTCCTCCCCTGTACAACCTTTGCGCCGCTCCCCTCCACCCCGCGACTCCCCCTCCCCAACACTGCAGCACCTCCGCCCGATGCCCGATCGCCTACGCTCCGGTGCGCCCCCTCCGACCCGTACGCGCCCCTCTCCCCACTCTTCCAGCCCCACCCCCCGCTCCCCGAGCCCCGTCGACGAGAACGGACCCCCGTTCACCATGGTCGTCGACCCCGCGTCGCCCCTGGAGTGGCCGACCTCAACCGTCCGAACGGTCCTCGGCACCATCAGCGGAGGCGACCTCACCGACGCCACCGACCCCGACGCCCTGTCCGCGCCCCCTACCCCTCCAACCCCCCCGCTCCGCCAACCCAGACCCCGCACCCCCCCGTACCCCGCCCCCGCCCCAGGCCCAACCACAGTCCACTGGCGGACGCCCCTTCTGGGCCACCCAGCATACGGGGGGGCCCTCCTCTACGACGAGCGACTCCCGGACGGCTGGCAAATCGGGCCGGAAGAGCCCCGCCGCGTCGGTGGACACCCTTGGGAGTGGCGCATCTCGGGCCACCTCAATGGGACTGCTCTTCTCGAGGTCCAACTCCGGAGCTACGCCTGGGACGAGCGGTGGGAGCACATCCCTGGCATCGACAACGCCTACCTTATTGGCGTCTTAGCCGACAACCTCCACCCCAGCGGACAATTCACGGAGAATCAGTACCTTGGATTCCTTTGGGCGATGATCCAGGCGCGCGACCCCTCCGCCCTCGTCACCGACTACAACATATGGTGAGAAGCGGCCGACAACCTCGTCGACGCGTACGACGTCCGCAACATCCCCGTCTCTATCCGTCAGTACCGGAACGGACGCGCCGTACGCCTATACGACAACATGTCCGCGAACGACGTCCACCGCAGCGTGTGGGGGAACTTCTATGACAACGAGGTCCTCGATGTCTCCGACCACGGCGACTCCCCTCCACCCACCCCTGCCACGCCCGCCACACCCATCGAGGAGGTCCTCCGTTCACGTAGCCCTTCCCCTGCTACCCCTCCCGCCATCGTCCACGACGACCCCGCTGACGCCGTCCCCGCACCATTCCGCCCCAGCCGCCCCCGCCCCTGTTAACCCCTCGCCCCCCGCCACCTTCTCACCTCTGGCACCGTCGCCGTCCCGCTCAATCACCTTCCTCTCTGGAGGTTACTTCAATCCCACCGACCCTGGCCTCAACATCGGCCTCTGGTACCCACCAGCGCCCTTGTCACCACTCACGGAGCCGGACTTGGAGTTGAACGATCGGGACGATCGTGCTTAGAAACGGGGGTAATGTTACCGTTGGTACGCCCACCCCCTATCTTTTCGTTATTGGACTACTCCTTCTCGTTGCCCTCGTGTACACTCCACCCCCCTTCCTGTTCCCGGCGACCTATGCTTACCTTCCCGTTCCCCCGTCGTCCGCCTGTACACTATCATCCCCCGTTCCACCCCCTGACAACTATGTTCCTAGCCCCGGCCCTCTCCCTTAATATTTCCCCTTTCGTCTATATGACCGGACCCTGAGTCCGACCCTGACCTTTTCCCTTTTCGGTTACATTACTTTACCCTGACTCAGACCCCGACCTTTGTCGTGCCCCTTTCCCTTTTCGGTTACATTACCCGACCCTGACCTAGACTCGGGACCCTGCCCCGCCTCTATCCCCTTTCGGTTATATCGCGGGACCCTGACCTAGGTCGTGTACTATACTGGGCCCAGCCTCGACCAGACGCGTTCCTTTACAGTCTCCTCATACCTCCCCACTTTGGTCAGTTCCCTCCCCCTTCCTAATATGGTCGGTACCCCATAGTATATAAGGAGGCCTGTAGTCAGTAGAGGCTCCCCACTTCTGTTCTCCTCTTTGTTACCTCCTGTATCCCTATATCCCTCAATCTAGGGACTTGCGCGATACTCTCTCCCCTGTGTGCTACACCGCGTACTTGGATAAGTCCGCGTGATAAGTCTGGATAGACTTGTGTTAGTACTTCAGCGTAACAATATACGTGCGATAGAGAGTCCGTCTGAGACTCTCAATGAACTGACGAGGATGTACAACAAACCTCAGTTACCAGAATTCGACTGGGGACTCTGAAGCTTGAGGGAATCACACTGGTGAGAGTAGAGGGGAAAGGAGTGATTGTTTTTCAGGTGTGCTGGCCTCTGGCCTTATATACTATCCTAACAATGGGACCAAATACTTACAAACGATCCTAGCTACTATTGTGCTAAAGACGGACAATAGTCCATGAACAATAAACATCAGACACCACTTGCCCGTTGTTCCGACTGCTCATTGTTCTGACCCAATTGTTCCCTCTCTATGAGGGTTCCCAGGCTTTCCACAATAACGCAACTTACCCTTCTGTGAGAAAAATCCCCATTGCCATTGTCGCACAATTGGAATCTTCTCTCATTGTTGCATAGCTGAGGTCACATGGCCGTTGGTGTCATCTGACTAAGGATTGGTCACATGTCCGCCGCTAAGTTGTTTGTGGTGCAAAAGATACACAAGTACTTTGAAGAGCGAGTCGCAAGAGTACATGGGTGTCTAGACCATTTCAGCCACCTCAACTGCCTTGCCTGAGCTACCATAACCAAAGGTCGACTGACTTCCCTGAGTGGCAAGGGTGATGTCTACCTCCCCATGGTCCTCCGCCTGCAAGCCTTCTGTCTGCTCACTGATGCGCTGCGAGCTGACAATGAGATTGTCGGTACCGAGGCAGTTACGAACAGAGATCTTCCTCGCTCGGTACTTAAGCCTGACAGTAAATCAGGTCAGTCATACCTGGTGTATGACAGTGGGGACCAGGGCAGGCAGTGTATATACTCAGGGAAAGCGAATCACGCTCGACGCCCCTGGGGGAGATTCCACGCCACCGCTCTCTCAGCGATACTGGATGATCATTGTACGCTCTCCTCGGAAGCCTATCTCGGCCAGTTCTGCCTAACTTTCCTTCTTACAGGTGATACCCGAGCAGCCGGTGGCAGACGTGGATAACTTGAGAGAGTTACTGTGCGATGGCGCTGCACGTCTCCCCTACCCCGTTTCATACATGCAAGAAGTCGATTGTGGTAAGTCGTCAGTGTACAAGCTACTCACGGTGTGTTTATACTGACTCCATACATACAACAGGCTCTAATACGACGTACGTACCTGTGGTTTCGTCATCATGAATGTCTGGACTTGTTGATTGCTCACTTGCAAGCAGATGGTTCCTAGGCTATAACTATGGCGAGGTCTACGGACCTCTCCCTGATGGCACATGGGCTGTCTGGAGGCTCAGTGGCTCTGTCGACCATGGAGAGCGTCCGACGACATCAGCAAGATGTCACAGACTTATATAGGTACTTAGGGTACTTGGCTAAGTACCCTAAGTACTCTAAGTACCCCAAATACCCTAAGTCCAATGGACTTAGCTAAGTCATGTGGGTCGACTTGTCTAAGTTCTGGTACTTGGCTAAGTCCTCTTAAGTCCTCGCTCAAGTTGCTTCCCAAGTACACTGTGAACTTTATACATGACAGTCATATGAGTGATTACTGTAAGGTAAAATCAAAATAACAGTGCTCTCTATCATTGTCAAGTGCAGAACATTTGTGGGTGGGTGCATCCGCCGTTGAAAAAAAACAGCTACCAGGATTTGAACCAGCAGTCTTACAAGCCCAACAATTAAGAGACACCTTAAACCACTGCACCACATTGGCTCATAACATTATAGAGTAAAGCAAACCTATATACCAGCTCTTGCTGGACTTAGAGAAATTCCCCTTCTACCATAGTAGAACTCAGATAGCCACCACTGATAGCATATGTCTAGTGCTACTACACAAATGCTAAACTTGTGTATTACTACTTCAATAGATATATTGCAGTGATTGGAAGTCTTCCACTAGATGTCATTGCCTCTCTTCAAATAGGTTCTATTGCCACTAGTATAGACTTGAAATGGATAACTTTGGAGCGAGCATAGGGACTTCCAGGATATATTATATCACATAATAAGTATTGTAGAATTGTGACAGTGAAAGATGAATTAATCAAGTTGAGCTTTAGCACAATACAGGCACCGTGTGAATTCTAAGTAGTGTTCCAAGTACCCTAAGTACTCTAAGTATATGGACTTGAGTCAAGTACATAAACTTGGCCCTAAGTATATAAACTTAGGCCTAAGTACAGGCCAAGTCCATGACATTTTGCTGATGGATATATGATCATGCCTACGTTCGTGGCCCAGATCATCATCCTGATCCTAACAACAGTCCGACTATTCAAATGTTGATGTATGCCGACGGAAACGGCGTAGGTAAGACGGCTTTCGACGTCAGGCTGGTACGTGTTGTGTCTTGCATACTGAATGGATCAATAGGCGTTTTCATACACAATGAGATGACATTCGATATTCCTTGCTTCAATTGGGCAGCCAGGAGTTGGAGTGGGAGCTGTCACAGCCGACGAGCTGTGCCACCAGACAAACAAGGATAAGCTTACTGGTGATGGGGTTGGTGCTGAGGGGCGAAGCAACTCCAGGTGACACAGCAAGAGATGGTGTAAAGAAGTAGATTCCCTAGACTGGAAGGGGCAGTGAGAGGTAGGGCTGCTAGCTACCTACAGAGGAGATGGGTGATCGATGAGAAGATCAAGTCTGAGGTTCCCTGCCTCAGACCCCCTACTATTTATACAAATACAACGGTGCACAGACCAGGTACCTATTTGTCCCTGCTTGGTCAGAGTCTGCTGACTCACGTCCTGCCTCCTGACCTGTCACATGGTGTCCTCATGACTAATACCTGAGTCATGCTAAGTCCGGGCTTCCTCCGATGAGTAAGCGCCCCTGCTGACGCGTGAGTCACCTGCCGGTGAGTGAGGATGGGCGCTCCCGGACCCCACAAGGTCCTGGGTTCGATCCTGGCTCCTCCACTTTCCGATACAAGTTGTCCGTGGTCCGGATGAGCGTCTGTCCTGGTTCACATGACCCCCAGGTCACGTGGCACGAGAAAACTGTGACAGGAGCATGATGCTGCGCTACAAGCCTGCCGTGGCCAATGCAGTGATAGGGAGATTCGATAGAGCAAACACATCTGGCCTGGTGTGTTGAACCCGGGGGGCGAAGGCCTCTCCCACGGGTGGCAACGACAGCGGATAGCCTGCAACTCACCTAGAAGGGTTGTTGGTTGTAAGAGGCTTGTTAGAGCGATGAGAGGAGATGTTCGAGTGAACTGAACTGTAGATTGGGGGTACAGAGGTCCCCTATATATACTACTGTACATCTGTGGCTACGTAGTACTATACAGTACATTCCCAGGATGCACAGTCGCACAGAGAAGCGGTGCGTACACAGCGAAGCTGTGTGTGTACCACATGAGTAGTACAGCCTCGGTTATTGCAGTAACCGGCTG
>NW_006766912.1:316630-353115 GCF_000275845.1 Dichomitus squalens LYAD-421 SS1 | reverse complement strand
ACTGGGGATAGCGATCACGCGTCGCAAGGAGGCGCATCCCAAAGCGGGGAAGGGGGGGGGGCGTCGCCTCCTGCTTTCCTCCACCGCCCTGTCGTGGCACGTCGTCCCGCACCAATCTGCCATGCTTGCTCCTATGAGTTCCGCATCCTCCTCATCCTCGTCTGAACAACCTCCACCTACAGCACCCACAGTGTCCAACAAGAGCGACGTCCCTCCTGCCAAGGGATCTGTGGTGTGGAAGAAGTGGCCCTCCGCCCTCCGGGCTCTGATTGCGGTGCTTCCAGCATATCAAGCCCTCCTCAGAAGTGGCGATTACGCTGGCAAAAGGGCATGGATGAGCAAGACCATACCGGAGATGATGGAGCGCGACTTCCCTGAGAGCATGATTCAACAATTTGGCACCGACAAGCTCAGAGTTGTGAGTCTGGTGTGCCTCATCTGTCTCGCGCGCCGTGTTGACGATGACCACTAGGCCGTCGGAGCCTGGTTGAACAACAATAGGAACGCGGCAGCCCAGGATGTATCCAAGGCGTTGAATGGGAACGACTGCCCACAGAAGGCTGAAGATGGAGCTACGGCGAGCCCTAGCAGGAACACGGGAAGCAATGATACCGCACGCGCGGTCGTGGGGAAGATTGTCGATAACCCTTTGGCGAAGGCTTTGCGGGCGCGGAAGGTGTCCCCCATGCGACTGTGGGGTAGCGAGAACAACGCCCGCGTGCAGGAGCGCATCGAAGCTATGGGCAGGAATAAGATAGGGGGATGGTCGAGGTGCGCGTCGTACATTTGGCACAACGAGCTGGAGGAGGCGGAGCGGTCCGAGTGGGTAAAAAAAGCGGAGGAGCTGAGCATGCCTGATGATGAGCAATGTTACATGTGCGTTGGGCTGCCCATCTGCTGGTTGAGTGTACGCTAATCCCGGATTGCAGCAATCAGCTCAGCGTCACAAAGCTGCTTGTTAGCTTGCTGACTGACCTAATCAGCATAGGGCCCTCCAAAATAGGCAAGGCGTGCTTCGCGGTGCGCTTGGCTTACAGGGCCCCTGATGGGCAGCTCATCTATGAAGAGTAAGTGAGTCCATCTGGTGAGGAGATGTCCCTCCCATTGACAGGACGCAATTCAGTTTCTCGTTGACCGAGGATGAGAAAGCGATTATGTTCGCCCACTTCGACGGCGGTGCTTCACCGGAAGAGGATGAGCAGTGGATGAAATGGGTATCCACAGTTGTAGGTAAGCAAACACGTCCTTAGGACATGTCCTTGTGCTCAGCAGACATGGAAGGCGTCAATCCGAAGGCCCGTGAACGGGAGGTGGATTACGACAAGGAGGGCGCTGTGCGTTTGCGCAAGTGGACGGGAAGTGAGGATGTCCTCTGGATGAAGCGCGCGTTACGCGCCTACTTCAAGGAAGTGTGGGGTGAGTGGCGTCCCCTGGTCCACCCAAGTTGGGCTGGACGTAACAACATATGTAGCTGAAAGCGGGAATGAGCCGGAGGCTTTCACAATGGAGGATGTGATTCGCTCCCCGACGTCCTTTGTGGACGGGGATTGGGTAGACATGTTCAAGTCCGACCCTTTCCAATTGGAACCTGCCGATCTGGTGCAGATATACCATCGACTATGAAAAGCCCAGGAAACTGGCCCTCGCTTTGGGTTCAAGAAGGTCGACGACACCGAGGGGCAAGTTCCGCTCCCATCAATGCCAAGTTCCGAACTGCCCGGGCCGAGCGAGTTGGATAACGTGGTAGATACCCCAGGGCAAGAGTTGCATGATGGCCCTGGATCCCAAACGGGCATGCGGGCGCATAACGACACCTCTCTACCCCACAATTATGAGACGTCGGTCGCCGGTAGCGCCTCTGTGCCAGAGGCGGATGCTCCAGAACAGAACACACCTTCTATCCAAGAAGCGCAGCACGCAGAGCCTGGTTCAAACGCCCCGCGGAATTTGGATCCGCGGCACGCCCCTGGGGCGCAGTTCCCCCCCAGCATAGTCCCGCCAGCAACTGTGACTCCACACCGCACGTTGTCTGTTCCCCCAGAGCCAGCTCCCACACACCCAGCGTACGCACGGGCGGGCTCCACTCCCGCGACGTTGGAGCATGCCTCCCATGGCGAACCCCACGTATCGTACACTCCCAGAAGCTGGCGCACGTGGGAGGTGCTTAGATCGCCTGCTAGGAGCAAGGTGGGAGGGAGGGATTCCCCCAACGTGCAGGTGAAACCTGCCAGTGTCCTTCCGCCCTTGTTCCCCATCCGCGAGGAGGACGCTGGATACAGGTCGCAGGAGGAGTTGCCCGCAAGTGTGACGTCAACCCCTTGCACGTTGCGGTCGGTCGTGGATCGCGAGACGTTTATGCCAGCATCCAGTGATTTCGAAACTTTTCCCGATGAGCGATCAGGGGAGGTGTCGCAACCTGACCTTGACGTGCACATGGGCGAAGTGTCGCAGCCTGTCCTCAACGTAGGCGTGGGCGAGCCTCCACTGCAAGAGCATCCACCTGCAGAGAGCGCTCAGGTCGAAGTGGGAAAGGGCGGTGAGGAGATGACAGACGAACGGGGGGGAGATGGGGCACAGGCTCCTGGGCAGAAGAAGAGGGGCCGTCCCAAGGCTAACGTTGCACCATCGACGAGAGTACTGCGGGGGCGCTCTCAAGGCAACCCGGACACTGATGCCACGGCGACGGTGGATGTGGGGAGTGTCCCTCTACCCAAGAAGAGGAAAAGCGTCGCAGAGTAAGTGCTGTGCTATACGTGGTGGATGAACTATACTAATCTGTAGCTTGTGTCGTAGCGGGGCGTTGAGCGGTGGGAGTGGTGCTACCCAGGCCATGGAGACCCATGGGACAGAGATTGGAGGGACGGAGACCCAGGGGACAGGCAACCACGAGGCCATGGGTGGTACTTCCCGGCGCGGCGGTAAGAGGTCGGGACGCGGAAGGAAGCCCAAGAAGGCGTAGTGTCCCTACATGTTGGCTTGGACTTCTCAAATATTTGCGGATGAGACAAATATATTTGGGTGCATCGGTACGAGAAATTTGTGCAAATATTCGCAGGGGCGCACATATTTGTCGCTGGTAAAAGCCGCATCTCAGATATTTGTTAGCGGCCAAATATCTGCCAACTGAATATTTGAAGAATATTGGGATGTGTGGACGTGTGCCGCATCCCATGCCTCAGGACGCAGGGGGGGGAATACTCAAATATCTTGCAAATATTTGGTGGTGTACATAGCGCTATGTAGCGCTGAGACTAAATATTTGGCAAATATTTGGGAGGGGGGGTACCCTCCTCCCCTCGCTCATACATACATCCCAAATATTTGGGGTTCACCTCGAATATCTGGGAGGGGCATCCCTCCAACCGTCTCAAATATTTGGAAGGGCCACTATAACATTTGGGCCAAATAATTCGCGTTTTACTATAACTATAAGGATCAAGAAATTTATCTAGTGTGTACTGGTGCCGAAACACGCCCTCCACGCGGTTGGTAAATCAGCCATGGAGATTCCAGTGAGAAACTCGCGTACAAGACCTGAGGCAGCCATCTACGCGCCACAGGCATGAGTGATTGACTTGGCATGAAGGCGAGAAGACATACCAGGGAACGCTAAGGGTGGGCGCCTCAGACTGAGACTGGGCGAGGACCGTGAGCACGATGCAAGATCTCAAGGTAAGAGGACAACGCACAGTCACGATGATACGCCCGTAAGGCCCCGTCGGGCCTGCCAAGTTCGCGGCGGGGTATATGGGGTGAGAGATATCCCAGCTCAACATTCGGTCTCTCCCAGCGAAGCGTACAACTAGCGACCCAACATCACAGGGAACTGATGTGGACCGCCGGCGCACCTGAAGGCTGCGGAGAGGCGAATGTGAACAGGGGAGTTCTGAGGAGAGAAACCGGTGGTGAGGAGAACGATTTATATGGGCAACAAGGATTTAGGCTGGCGGTGATCGGCGGCAAATATCGAGGCCCTCGTACTCGGTTCGGCCTGGAAGAGAACAAGAGGTCAGCCATCTTGTGGTGTAGATCTCCAGTTCTTCGATTCGACGTGCTGCGATCGCTCCTGACGATGACCATCACAGTGAAGGTCTGCCGTGCATGATCTGGTCCGCTGGACATACCTGCCCAGTACATGCGTTTGTGCATTACAGAACCCCGCCCAGGAAACGCTTATTTCCATGGTCTACGCGGTACTAGAAGGTCATACAAGAGGTGTAGCCATGGTCACAACCCGGGAATGATCCCGATCATGGACGGGAGGCGAGCCTGAAGCGTTGAGGCGCCACATGAGTTTCATATGTTCAACTTGGCTTAATCCTTTCCTCAGATGATTCGGCGCGTGGACACACTGTTCCCTTCACATTCTCTGCGGCGAGCTGTTCAAGTAGCACGTGAGCAAATCAGGACGATAGTGGCCGTACCAAACTGAATATGTACCAGATCTCGCGCGATGACTGCGGATGGGAATGTATGTATCTTGCACAGACAACGCTGTATGCGATGCGCAGACAATAGCCGTTGCCATCAGTCTGCTCTGGCACCTACCTGAGCTATACGTCGCCATCCAAAGCAGGGCGCCATAAAGGGAGGCAAGTTTCAGAACAGAGACCACGGCTGCTAGTCTGTCGTGTCAGCGAGATCTCCACATATAATGCGAGTATATTCACCAACAGAATCTCTCAAATTCCGAATGTCGACGGAGACACCAAGCTGCTGGACGCCAACACTGGCATGACCAATGTCTTCACCCGATGGCACTGGAGCGCCATCCCGATATAGCGAACCTAACAACAGCCCCATAGTGGTCGGGTGCGCATGCGTTCCTCAACTGTGTCGTGTCTACTACAGAGGGTTCAATGAGTAATGAAGGGATTGCTGGATTGGTATGCAGTAGAGACGGTGGAACACTCCCTTAGGTGGGAAACGACGCTGGCATCCAGTGATACATGACTCTATATACTGCCGCACCTGTACTATCTACGCGGGATATACATGCTTGAGGAAAAAAAAAGAGACGGTGGAACACTGCGCATCTGCCATTATCGGATAATCGCAATCAGAGGTCCCAAGCGCCGTTCTTACCGAAAGCGCTTACACTTCTGTTTGTAGGTATTTGTACTTCAGTAGCGATGGACGCCTCTGACGTTGGACATTCAAGTATGCAGGTCTCGTGAACCCACGCGATGCTTACACCTAAGACATCTCTTGCATAACACTATATGGTACGAGCGACAATGGCTGTAACGTGTGCGGGTCAGAAGCATCCGTTCACGCTCACCTCATATTCCGCACTGGCGGGTGGCCTACTCGAGATATCTACAAGTGTCAGCGAGCATGAGGTGATGTGAAGGCGCACCAGACAGTTCATTCAGCTGCATTGGCAGATCCCGGTGCGCGCTGCCCAAGAACCTTCAGTCAGCGTTCCAGCCAAGACGCATGCTGCGATACACAGAGACTGACCAGTTGAAAGCTCAGCCTTGCAATGCGCCATGCCCTACTCCGCACAATCCGAGTCACCCGTCCCTGACAGGTGACTTTACCAGAGAGGCGTTGACTCTTCCACCTCTTCCCTAGCATGGTGTTTCGCGGCAGGGAAGGGGAACGAGCCTGAGTAGAACACGACGCGAACGTCGACCGCCGCCAGGTGGGCTTACTATCGACGGGGCGGCTGACACCTTGTATGCACCAGGCATACTGTGGATGTGGCGTTGTCAGGTGGGCAGACCCAAGGTAAGTGATAGCACGTACGTGTTTAGGGGAAGTGCCGTACATGGGGAGTACCTCCGATGATGGCTGAGGGGAAATAGCTGAGCGCGAGGAACAGAAAAAAAGGGACGTGATGACATACATCGTCGTACGGAGGTACCCGTGATGCCCGTGCTCTTCATGAGAAACAGAGCGGACAAGCGTTGGAGAAGCATCCCAGAACAATCAGCCCTCACGTCCAAGCGTACGACCAGTGACCCGACATCGAAGTGCACCGATGTGGGTGACCAGCGCACCTAGAGAGGAGAGAGGGAAGTGAACATGGGGGTTCTGAGGAAAGAGTGGATGGGCGCGGAGGGTGGTTTATATACGCTAGGGGATGCCGCGGAGGCTGGTGATGATCGATCGGCACAATCGTCGCGCTGATATTCGGGTCGGAGGCTCGAAAGAATACCGTGTTTGCTTCTTTCGTATGATCGCCTCTCGTTCACCGACGCCAAAGACGGCTCGGGTGAATGCGACAGGATAGTGAAGACTCTCAGGACGAAGTCAGCCGTGTTAGTTGTTCCGTAAGCAGCGCTCCTGAGCAATCGTAGAAGCAAGCGATCGTGGACAGACTCAACATAGCCCTCGTGAGGAGCTCGTTAGGATCACTTCTTGTATCGGTAGAATGATTGTCCAGTGTTCTACGAGTCTGCCCAGCACGAATATATGCCAACTATTACTAGCTGCGGCCATTAGTGTTCTAACGGCAGATGACTTACCATCTCTACCCGAACGGGATTTTCCTGATGTTTGCTAGGGTCTAATGGAGGTTATGTTGACTTCTTCGCGAACCTCATCCATATGAACTCTCGCACGACCCACCAGCGTTCAAGCACATGCAAAGCTCAGACCCAGTACGATACCTGTTTAGATGTAGTTCTATAACTCTAGCTCGGCGATCAATGCCATACTGATTACAGTATTGTACTGAAGGTATGTGGCGGAACAGATGGCTATACGCGCTTGGTACGTAAGCCCTATCCTGACAAGATCGCGTATAGGTTATAGGGGAGGCCATGAAAGGAGTAGGAGCTTTCACTGAGGGAGACTGCTGACGTCGCGCGGGTCCGTGCCGCAAGCCGTCTGGAGGACGGTGTACTCGACGTCGTTGGAGTTAGGCGTCAACTGCGTGACAGTTGCGCCCGTGAACCACTGTGCGATGGCATGCATAATGAGCAGACAGCCCAAGACCGAGACAAATCCGAGGCAGAGCGGTCACTCACGATGAAGTGGCCGAATTGGCGGTCGCCGTAGTTGACCTGGATGTTGCCGGTTTGGGACGTGTGCTCGATCCCAGCAACATAGACAGCCTGCTGTCCTGGCGGGATGTTGTATTGGATGGTCTGGGACTCCGTTGAGGACGATGAAGACGAAGTGGACACGCCGCCGCCGATGGAGATACCGTCAAGGTCCACGCCAAGGTCGGCGTTGACCTCCGTCGTCTGTTCTACGGTGGTCGAGCCACCGAGGGTGACGACGATGTCCTCGGTGCCGCCGCCGCAGTTCAGCTGCGGGTCGCCGAGGACACTCCACACGCGGATGTAAGGGTTGTTGGCAATATTGATCTGAGGGAGTAGAGCGTAGAAAGCACCATGTGAGTTAGACACCTATTAGGAGCGGTATACACAACGGCCTGCTCACCAAGGTACACCTATCGGCTTTTTCTACTACACTGGATCCCGGACCACCAGGGCACGAGGCGAGAAGGTCAGCGTCGGAGGGCTGATTATCGCGCCTGCCGATGGTGAGGGCGTAGGTGGCACTCAAGAGAGAGAGGGCGAAGGCGGCGTTGACAAACATAATGATGATGATGTGCGTGCGTGCGTGCGTGCGTGCGTGCGTGCGTGTGTGGAAAGGTGACTCTACCTGAGAGCAGTACAAAGGCGTGAATGAATGTGTGTCGAAAGGTGACTCTACCGGAGAGCAGTATGAGGGCGTGAATGGATGTGGGGTATGCGATGAGCGAGGGGGCGCGTCGTAGAGGTATCCCGCTGAGGGAATCCATACCATGAAGGTAGAGGTGGCCTTTATAGCCGGAGCGTCGAGATGAAATGGGGCACTTGGGTTGAGATGGGCGGCTGAGGGTTCGGTTGCATGCCGGATTGCTACGCTCGGGATGTTGGACAAGAGAGCGCCGCACGATGCCAAGGCGTACCTTGTATGCAGCAACGCTTCTTCACCAGAACGAGCAGTGATACTTACGATACGACCACACATCTGCCAAGGTGATGATATGACGAACAAGAACCTGTCACCAAGTACAGGTCAGTGCATGCTCAATTTGGACGGAGTAAGAACCCACCAACTTCGAAGCTCTTCACGGCCCTCAATTCACCAGATGGTCAAACGTCGCCATGCGGACTGCGGGCCATTCTACTTCACCGTCTGATCTCGAGTTATGGGATATGAGCGCCTCGTAAGGTAGTGATTGCTTCGGCGGCGCGTAGCTCGAGAGCTAATATATCCGGAGCTCATATGCAAGGTCGACGAAACTTTAGGAGTGGTCACAGTGCACGATTACGGGACAATTCCGGAGGGCCATTCTGGAGGCTATGTTAGCATCCGATTCGTTACAGGGACATATCACGCAGAATCGCAGAAGCTCATCTGGAGGAGCTGCCCCTGGAGATGCGATTACCCTGTCCGCGATTCTGCCTTCCCCAAATCTTCCCCGGACTCCTCCTCTGATATGGGGCGGTCAGAGTAAGCCATGATGTCGACTCGATTCGGAGGTTCAAAATCGGCGCAGAATCGCAGGCATAATCACCTCAACTTGGAGCACTCTGGCCACCCCTATTGCATTCAAATGGGTCCTTGCGATACTGAAGGTGTGCTGTTAGCTAAGACCAGACGAGCATATGTATAATGAACGAAACTTGCCAAGCAGCTCGAGCCCTACTCAGAGACGTCTCTCGCCTGACTTGGGTGATGCGCGAGCTCCACCCTAGTTGATCGAGGACTCACGCAGCACATAAACCGCCGGTCGCCGTTGAAGTTGACTACAAGGAGGACATTGATACATATCACGGATCCGTAGGGCTGCGGAGTATTCCTCACACAACGATAGTGTCGCAAGTACGCAATTCGGGGTCAAAGGCCTGGATGAACTGCGGCATCGCATAGAACTATGATTCCTCGTTGCAGAGAAGCATCTTCGTCTAGCGCCGCGGCCTTCTGCATTGCATGGAGCACCTTTCAAATATATCGTTCGATGACGCTGGTCGCGACGAACGTTGAGTCTTGCCAAAGACGAGGGTATGGTGACTGACATATTAGGAGAAGCCGTGCTTCGGCCTAGACTTGGCATCGCCAGCTGAACCCTTGTAGATGTAGATGTGGATGAGATGACGGGAGAGGTACAAACCGCCAGTGCGGAAGACAGTTTGAGGGATGACCGGTGTCCGCATTTGGCAGCTCAGGCTGCGAACGATCTGATCCGGCGGCGATTACCTTCGATTATCATATATCACAGCTCATGTCGAGTGAACGCAACGGCTGAATTGAGGCACTCAGAGCACAGCTCACGTACAGTACATAATCTGGTGTGAAGCCTCCATAGTTATGGGCCCGAACGTGGACTGAAGAGGAGCAGACATCATATACTCTTGAGACGCAGGGGAGAGGAGTTGAGCCTCCCCGTCGTGGCGCTCTCGATTAGGATAAGCATTGTCTCGTACGTGATGCAATCCGGAAGGATACTACTGAAATGTAGGGCCGAGAGGAGTAGGGCTTGCAAAAACATGCGAATTGTAGGCAGGATTCCTCTCTTGGATTGTTCAAGGGGTTCTCGGCCCATGTCGTGTCGTTGGTTGTGCGACCTCACCCACCGCAGTCGGTAGTGGGGCCAGGACCATAGCGGAGGTCTTGACGCTGCAAACGCCTGGTCTTCTTCCTTTGGTCCTGAACTATGGACACAAGCGCCGTCGTTGCGGAAAGCGGAGAGCGTTCGCGCCCTTCTGTTTATAAGTATTTGTACTCCATTGATGTATACGTTTGGGATCTGACATTCAATATGGCGGGTCGTAGGTTCATGGGACGAATGGGATGCGAGACACTAGTCTATTACACGGTATGAACAAAATCCACAATGAACATGTCGTGTACTGCTCAAATCTATCTCGGCACGTACCTTTCTGCAAGCTGACTGTGCCTACTCGAGATGTCCACAAGCGTCAGCGAGCACGAGGGGACGTGAAGACGCACCGAACAGTTCAATCAGTCTCAATGGCAGATCCCGCGGCGCGCTTTCCAAGAATATTGGGTCAGAAGCCCAGCCAAGACGTTGTTGGAATCCTGGCGTCAAGATGGCGAGCTCGCGGAACGAGCGCCACAGGTCCCGCCCCCCGACGGATACCCGCGCCCTTATCTACCCCTATTCTACTGTGTATATAAGGTCTATTGTATGTACTATGTACGGCACGCGTTTGCACCGGCCAAACGCGAATCCCATTTGTGCCCGCTTGCCCTCGAACTTCTTCAGACGTATGCTGCAATGCGTAGGGACTGACCAGTTCAACGCTCAGCCTTGCGATGCGCCACGCCCCACTCCGCGCGATCCGAGTCACCCGTCCCTGACAGGTGACTTCACCGGACAGGCGTTGGCTTCCCTTTATCCACTGCAACTACGGTATTTTGCGGCAGGACGAGGAGAAGCCCGAGTGGGACGCGCCACGAACGTCGACAGCCACTAGGTGGGCTTATCATCGACGGGGCAGCCGACCTCTTTGCGCATATAGCGTACTGTGACCGTGGAGCGTCGAGCAGAGATCGGACAAAGGATATACGCGGAGAGTACGTGGTGGAGATTCAGCCAACCAGTAAGAAGCTTGGGTCTCCGGGGCGGAATTGCCTCAGGGTACTGAAGCAACAATATATGCGCGACAGTCATCAGTGGCTGACCATGCATTAGGCGAAGAGGGACGTGCCGCAGATATTCAGTAGTTCCCATGCATCCGTAACGGTGCTCTACCGCCCGACGGATGCATCCGAACCACGGTACACGAATGCATCCCAACTGCACACAGATGCATCCCAACAGTAGAAGGATGCATCTTCAGTAGGGAACGGATGCATCTTGGAAAGCATCCGTCAGCTCGTCCTCGCGCCCGATTGGGCGCACCCCAGCTAGCGCCTTCGACGCCTTCGCCGCCTTTTCCGTGCTCTGCGCGACCTCCTCGCCGCTCATGCCCTCGCTCTTGAAGGGGGTGCGCGGTCCACCGGGCTGGGAGGAGTTAAGCATCGTCTCCGCTTTCATGTTCGTACGCCCTGTTTTTTCCTCCTTGATGGCCCCCACAAGCGACCAGATCGCTTAACAGTTCGGGATCACGAACTCGGCGGCAATAGCCCTGCTGAGTAGGAAGAGAATATGGGGTTCTGAGGAAAGAGATGAAGCACGCACGCAAGGGTTCATATACGCCGCGAGTCGGAGGTCGGAGGCTGGCAGTGTTCGGTAACGAACTTCTATGATACACCTGCTTGTTTGGCTCGGCCGGGAAGAGAGCAAATAGGTCAGCCGAGTACAGTCGAGATCGGCCGCGGTCATCTGTACGCTAGCGCTGTCGCTTCGGCGAACAAGTGATCGACTGTTTGGACGATGGGCAATCCATACATGCTATGTGCGGTTGCTTCCTCGCAGTCCCAAACGTCTGTGCATTCGGTGACACCGCCCAAAAGAAGCATGAGTTGCTCGTCATCATGGCGGTGGTGAGATATTCCCTATAATGGTGCTACTACGGCGATGATTCACCCAGGAATGATCCATTGGGCGCAGACGAGATGCCACTGAAGGTCGGTGTCTTCGTGGGTATCCCATCGCATATAGCTTCAGTACTTGCGAGGTGCTCCAAGGTGGATCGTTGAGGACAGCTGCAGAGCTTAGCCATTCTAGCAAGGTGACGTGACTTACTACGGTGCACTAGAGAGCAAGAGCATACTGAGCACATCCTCGGTCCGGACTTCGGTCACAGCAAAATATAGGCGTCTAAACCTGTTCTTCACGGTCATCGCCGGGCCGATATACCCGGTCGCCACCGCGTCAGCCAATCTCTGCGGCTCTGCCTTCACAAACCGCAACTGAATGAAGTGCAGCCACACATTACCTTGACCTTGCGACATCTGGACATCGCTGAAGCAAACGGCTAGCCTACATCACACCAGAGAAGTTCTCGGGGACACCCGCTAGAAGTTATCATCGTTGCTCGGGACACTTCCCTACTCGTTACATGGTGATGTTCGTGTCTCGTCATCATGAGCATCCGTACTACTATTTGTTGGTGGTGATGAAGACGTTCAATGCGGGGGTGTCGTAATATCGAGTTCTCTCGTCGTAATTGCTCGGCGCAGCGCTCACTGGAAGGAGCTGCCCTTGACGGTGGTGATCCAGGTGGTGTCGGCGTGGGGGAACTGTTCGCGCCGCCATGTTAGCGTTCGTGCCCAGCAAGGATCAGTCTGAACATCAGCGTACCTGGAAGGCCATGACACCGGCATTCCAGCCCGCCTGCACGGCCTGCTGGACGCACGTAGCAAGCGTCGCAGGGTCGATGAACCCACCGTTGGTGACGTCCGCGGCGGTACCCGGCTTGCCGATCACGAGCTTGTTCAGCGAGGGGCCGTTCTTGGGGATCTCCAAGAGCGCAGAGCCACCCGCGGAGGTGATGAGCGAGTTGCAGTCGTTGTAGCCCGGGCTGGGGTCATCTACGTCACGATCCACTCGTCAGCACAGATCTCTCCCAGACGAGCTGCGCGCAAACTCACCGTTGTAGAACTGGATGTTGTACCAGTCGATCAGGCTGCCCACAGTCTTGTCGACAGTGAGGTAGCACCCGCCAGGGCAGAAGCCAGGCTGGAACCAAGGGCCCAGCGGCGCGTGCGAGAGGATGAACTGGCCCTGCGGGAGGGTCTGGCGGAGGGTCTGGGTGAACGTCGCAAGCCACGCCTCACCGACGCCGCTCTTCGTCGGGTCGGTGACGAGCGTTGTCTCCTCCCAGTCGACGTCGATACCGTCGACGTCGTGGCTGAGGACGAACTGCGCCATCTGGCCTGCGAGCTGCGTGGGGTCGAGGCCTTTTGTCACCGGCAGCTCGGTCTCGCCGAAAACGGACACGACGAGCGAGACACCGGCCTGGTTGTATTGCTGGTGAAGCTGCTGGCGGGTGCCTGCGTCCAGGTTGGCCCAGGCGGCGACTTGGTCGTGGGGGCCGTCAGAGAGCAGGAAAGACAGGTTACTGCAGGGCCTGCGTGAATACGTGGTTACAGAAGGATAGAGACTGGCTCACATGACGTTGAAGCCCTTGATCTGCTCGAGGGGCGGCAGGACGCTAGGCCCGACTAAGGAGTCGGTGTAGACGACGAACTTGGGACCAGTCGGGACCTGCGCGCGGCGCTGGTGGGGAGCAGCGCTAACGACAGCCACGGACGCCAGCGCCGAGCAAAGAGTGAAAAGACGAGAGAACGACGGAGTGAACATCTTCAAAGAGTTATCGAACAAAGAACCCTGACCAGAGGGATAGAGAAGTAGTACGAAAAGTCGTGAGAGAGGAGAAAAAAGGAGTAGGAGGAAGGGGAAAACGAAAAACCGCTAGCGGGGTGAGGAACCTCCTTGCTGCTGCCCCTCCATCGTTATATACTCCTCGATGACCACGACGAAAATACACCGCCCGTAATTGAGCCATGCCAGTTCGAGAGTGACGAGAATTGAGAGCATCGGGCCGCGCGCGAGGCCGTGAGGCTAGCCCATGATGGGCATCACGCTCCTCCAACAGCGGGCATCATCCCTGGCGGTGCGTCAGGCCTGCGTCGGACACTGCAACAGGATCCTTATTGGAGAGAAACAACCGGAGGTGCAGGAATTTGCCATCCAAAACCCCACTACGCGCCGTCCGAACCGCCGTTGTGACCGTCATGGTCAGTACCATCTCACATCAGGGTGCATTGGGCGTCGTCCGCTCGACCGGCCGACCATCGACGACCGATCAGAATTGCATTGTAGATGGCGAACGCCCATGAGACCTGCGCGCGCAGAGATACACCGTTCTGAGTGTGCACTCACCCATCATGAAAGTGTTCCATATGGATTGCTATTGACTATCTTGCACTGCTTCTCACTTTGCTATAGCCTTTGAAGAAGTGAAAGTAGTGGCAATGGCACGACTGTTCAACGGCTTCGCTTGGGACGCAATGAGTAGCACATCAAAGGGCGCATCAAATTCACCTGACTTCTCACGCATCCGATCATCTCCGTATCCGGAGCAATCGGAGAACAAGAGTGTTGTGGCGCTTGACGACGGCATACGCAATGCACAGGTCGCGGCAGACCATGCAGCGTTGGTGTTCGGGCAGATACTCGACGCTCGAAAGGAATCCTCGGTACGGCAAGACATGCCAAGCAGAACACTTGGACACGAGAAAGCCGACGTCAGCTCACCCTTGCTACTCAGACATGATCGCACAACTCACCTGAGCAAACAACTTCGACATTGTCGTGGGCGAATCGCCGGCGTGCAACTTCGGTTTCAAACTGAATTCGCTTCGCAACAGACACGGCACGCTGACGCACGTACACCATCTCCATCAGCAAGATCATAACAACATACAGTACAACCCGCCGAGTCCGGTCTCGATCCTGTTTCACCCATCCAAGGTCATCAGTTCAAATCGAGAGGCGTCCCGCCCGTCCTTCTCAAACATGGCCCGTGACCCCAGGAGCCCACTCTAGCCCCTTCACTCTGTCGCAAGGGCATCTATACCAAAGGCCGGGCCTTGTAGAGCAGCACGTACGCCGACGCGTCCTGCCCGCCACCGGAGAGCGTCTCGAGCTTCTCAGCGGGGAAGATCGATACCTTGTCGTCGTCGAACTTGTACCAGTCTTCGTCGTCCTCGTCGAGCTGAGGTCCTGCCGGGGTCGTCCCGAGGTTGCTGTGCAGTGCGCGCTTCTTGACGAACCCGATGTAGTGCCCGGCGTCGGCCTCCGCGCCTTTGTGCGTCACGATCGCTGCGTGCGCAAACAGATGAGCTGGTCAGCAAAACGAACTGGCGGCAGAGCAAGGGGACAGCCTATCAAGATTAAGCGACCACCAGCTGATCGCAAGCAGACAATCAAACAAGATGATACGGCACACCAGAGCGGCGATTCTGATCTAAAATGAGAGGAACGAAGGACACTTACCAACGAGCTCATACTGCCCGGTCACGCTCGCCCCCACGTCCGTCTTCAGGTCCGGATGGATGAGCGCCTCCAGCTCCTTGCCCTCCTTCTCGCGGTACACGCTCTCGTCCTCAAGCTCAATGCCCGCGACCGCCTTCCCCTTGTCACCCTCCGCGCTACCTTCCGCGGGAGCAGCAGCAGCAGCAGCAGGCTCAGAAGCAGACGCGGAAGAGGAAGCCGCAGAGGCTGCGGCGTCGCCCATCTGGACGTCGCCCTCCTTATCCTTGGCGGGCACCGCGACCTTGGTGCGCTTGCGGACCTTGCGGCGCTCGCTGCGCTCCTTCTCGAACACCTTCAGCTTCCTGCTCGCGGGCAGCAGCTTCTCCGCGAGCTCGGGCGTCGCGATCTCGAGCGCGTCGTACTCGGTCGGGAACTTCACTCTCCGCTAATGCATCCGTGTTCCGAGATGAGCGGCAGAGCGGGACGGAAGGGAGCGAAGGCGGCGCGTACCATGATCTTCGCCTTCTTTCCGATGTCGCGCTTCCATGCGAAGCGTACCATGTGGACGGTGAGGTAGGTAGGGAGGCGCGAGAGGCGCTGCGTCGAGGTGTACACCGCTTCCCGGCCGAGGGAGGGAGATTGTTTCTCGATCTCGCCGTCGAGGGCCTGCATTTGTGTGGAGATAGAGTTAAGTAGACATCCTGGGACGGACGTACCTCCATGATGCCTTGCTGCATGTAATTGACGGCATTAGAGATGTTGCACGAGATCTTGAGCACCTTCTCGTAGGAAACCGACTCAGGCTCATCCGAAGCTTCGGATTCCTTTAGCTTTAGTCTGGGCAAGATGTTAAGAAACCACCGTGGGTTAGACTCGACGGACGACTTACGTCCGTCGGAGCTCTCCAGTCATGTACTGCTCTACGAACTTGCCCGTTGCAGACTCCGAAGACGGTCCGGGAAGGCCCTGTACGTCCTTCAGCGAGTTAGTCAGCTGCACCCAGCATTCTTCCGCATCTATGGCATATGTTAAGCAATTGTCAGAGCTCTTGTGTACGTGAGAATGGAAGAGCAAACCTTGCTGAGCGTATACGCCGCCCTGCAGCAACTTGAGACCCGTTGCTCGCGACTGCTCCGCAAACTGAGGAAACGCTTGGCGGAGCGCGGCGAGGAAGGCGGTCGGTGTGACGCTGTCGGTGGTCTTTGCCATGTTCGAGTAGAGATTGCGGAGCGCAAAGGGCAGGCCCGTAGGTGCAGAACTATGGTGGGACAACGTGAGCAGGTTTGTAGAAGTCGGGTAGAGATGATGGATACGCACTGTTGGAGAGCTGCTTGCAACTCCGGAATGGCACGCATGGCCTGGAGTGTCGCATTCATATAACATGTGTTGCCCAGATTGACGAGTCCGACGGGTAAGGCCAGCTGAAGGAACCAAAGTGAGAAAAATGCAACATGTATTTGCCGAATAACTCACTGCTTGTGCCAAGGAGGTATCGTCCATGTCTGCATCGTCTTGTATTGGTTTCCCACAGCCTCATGACTTTTAACAGAGAACACGCACCTTCCATGAACTGGATTGGAGTTGATGGGGGCTTTGGGAGCTCCCCTGCAGCACCGATCACCATAAATGTCTGACCCTGTGCATTTCACGATGTTTTAGTCTGGCAGCTACAAGAGGCAGTCAGAACTCGACACTGACGGCCTTCGGAGCCACTTTGCGCCAATCGGTGTCGTCCTATACGCGAGTACACAGAGAGGCTTTCGGTAATAGAACAACGGAGGATAGGTGGTGAACGCACCTTGAGAATTCCACCCTTGATCATGACCTTCATGCGGTCTGGTGGCACACCCGTTAATTGGTAGACCGCATCCTTGAACAGGGTGGCAGGCTGGTCGGGATCGAGCTGCACATCGTGGACCTTCCCAGCGTGCTTGATTTTTACAGAAATGGGAGCCATGATGGGACTTAGGTCGTTGTATAGGTGTAGGTGAGAAGGTGCAAACACAAGAGGCTCTTGTGGCTCTTGGACTTACGCGTACGTACGCGTATGCGCGAGGAGCAGATCTCGATGATAAATCTCCTCGGCGGCTCAGGCCGGGGTTTGCCCGATCGAGCAGGGAACCCGGGCCCGGTCCGGCGAGGGCAGATGAGGCGGGGCCGAGGCGATGACGTCGAGGCCGATGACGGGCGACGTGTCTGGTACGCGTCTCCGACTGCGGCGCTGTGGTGCACGCGTCGCCCACACGCCCCTTCATATACGACACCCTTTTCCTCTCAGACGACCACCTCCTCCCGTCTTGATAGCACTTGATTTGCCTCGTTCTCTGGGCCTCAATCCAACATGACTGTGTAGTACGTGCTGTGTTCGTTGGTGTGAGGTGCGGTCGAGCTAAATGACGTCGCTCTTTGTCGAAATTGAACACCAGCTATACCCTCACCTTCCTCCTCCTCGTGTCCGAGATGGCCACCTTTGTCCTCCTAGTCTCTCCTCTTCCCTATGTAGTTCGCAAGAGGCTCTTCCACTTTCTCTCGGAGAGTCCTCTTGTTGCCAAGCTCGCCTATGGTGTGAAAATAGCATTCATGTGCGTCCCGAGTGTTTCAACCGTATGACCCGCTAGCTCACACCTACGTTGTCCAGATTCATCACAATTCTGTTTGTGGATGCGCTACAGAGGATGTGGAGGATAACTGCCGAGGCCGATCTCACAAAGTCGCAACAAGGCACGGCGGATGTCCGCGCGGAGACGAACATCGCTGCGCGCAAGTTCTAGTATGCGGCATACGACTGTGTTGATTGAGCTGCAGGCAGCTAACGCTTTCTGTAGCGCGCAACGGAATGTCTACCTCACGGGCTTTTGCCTGTTCCTCTCTCTTATCCTCACGCGGACTTTCTACATCCTCCTCGATTTAATCCATACTCAAGAGGAGTATGCCAAGTTGAAGCAGAGCACGGTAACTACCGTTACGGTTGCCTACACGCATGTTCATCCCACTCACCCATCTTCAATCAGAGTGGCAAGTCTACCGGTGGCGACCAAACCCAGCAGATTCAGGAACTCAAGGCTAAGCTCGCGGCCGCTGAGAAGAAGGCAGCTGATTACGGTCGGTTCACCCCGCTATCTCAGACACGCCGCCTTACTCACGTGCTGCGCCACACAGATATCGTGAAGAAGCAGGCGGAACAAAATGCGAAGGAGTACGACCGCCTCGCCACCGAGTTCAACGCCAAGACGGGGAACATCTCCGACAAGCGTAGGGATTGAGTTACGGCCACTTACGAGTACCCCTGCGACCCATCTCTCGCGCGGCGCTCTGAATCCCCATGCGGCGTCCCCTGGCCTCATCTGCGGCGCAACCTGTTTCTGGGTATCCAGACGGCTGATAGACGGACTATCGTCATGAACCTTCTTATGTACTCTAGACACTCTCTTGCTAATGCACAAATCGCGCACTCTTGCCGCAATGTGGAACCACGGGAAACGAAGACAACAAACAGTCTCATGTTTGCTTCACCGCCACTGGCATCATCGGTCATCGCTCCGACCGTCGTTGCATATACGGTAAATCGAAGAGTCAGTTGCACTCCCTGATGCAGCAGGTACCGACACCAGGTCCATGGTTTGGCCGCTCTTGTGCAAGCCTGCGATCGCATGATTGCATGACTACAATTTCACACTCTGACTTCGAAACGGAGGGGGCGGGTAAGTGAGCGTGTTCTTCGCTAAGGCGTTCGGGATCTGACTGCACAGTTTGTCAAACAGACCATGAACCGAAGGTGAGATCGAACGAGAGAATTCGCAGACGTGTCTGGCAGCTCATCCTATGCAGTCTACTGCTTGCGACAGGAAGCCGTTCTCTGGGCCAAAAGCCAATGTTTGCACGCAGGCTTGTCGGGGAGTCATTCGCGAGACTGGGCCGCTGGCGCCGAAGATCGGGACACACCATCGGCGCACATTAATGCTCTACTGAGCATGCGCAACTTCCTGACACGCGGTACTCACTTACAGGTCAACAACTACGTTACGGCCTCATTCAGTTTACGAGTATGCATTGTACGAAAGTAGGCGTAATGGCTCCGTCGTGAGATCAGTAGAAATCTTGCGACTGTCATCTCGCAAAGTCATCGGGGAACCACGGTGCGTTTGCTGACGGCGTCAACAAAGACTAACTTCACAGTGGGGCACGCTCGGCCATGATTTCTTGTTTGTCGTGTATATGAGCAAGTGTGCAAGTTCGCAAGGATGGAGTATGCTGGGCGCCGTACAGATCTGTACTGTCCGATTCTCCGATGGTCCAGACGAATGCCGTTCCATTTGATTTATATCGATATAATGCGCGGGAACCCCCTCCCACGCATTCATGGCAGGGGTTTTCCAATTAGTGAGTATCTAGACCTTCGCATTGAAGAGCCATACCGTTTAAACCAGGTCATCTAATCTGCTATCGTCATGTACGTGAAAGGTCAATACGTGCGTCTTACAACTGGCGTACGGACACACTCCTAAAACTTCCCAAAGTCATCGGTGCTACATTTCAGGAACAAGACCAAAGAACTTCCCGTGTCTCCAATCAAACCACATAGAACTTGAATGCCACGGACCACAACCTTTCATGACATCGGCGCTCGTCGACAGTACACAAGCTCGGTCCGAGCTTGAGCGGTGCTTTCAGCACACGATGGACACACCACACTCGGCACAGCAAAGCGCACGCGAGCGAGGCCAAAGTCGGCTTGACGTTGATCGCGCTGTCCGAAGAGTGTGGTAACGAAGGGGCGACACCGGCATCACAGCCATCTCGGCAAACGACGCTCCCGGCTTGCTCCACTTTTTGCCTTTGAAAGCAGTGCCCACACATCTCTTACGCCTACACACAAACTCTGTACTGTCACTCGTACTGCTGCGTCTGTCGGTCCGAGCCCTCGTTCTGGACGTACTTCGTCTCGGTCAGTACATCGGGCCAAGGCATCCTCCGCTGAGCTCGAAGCTCGCCATGTCAGGTGCGTGCAGTTGCGCGCCGGCACTGGCTGTACTATGTCTAATCTTCCTCCGTCATCATGTGTGTAGGAGCCCGAAAACGTCCATAAAGCCGGGCCGAGCGCACGAGCCCATGTATTGTGGCTTGCCTTCTTAGTCGTTTCCCGCAGCACGTCGACGCCCACACTTGCCACGCGAGCACGGACTCCATCTCGGGAACCTTCTTGTCAGAAGCGCTGTGCACACTCCTCAACCACCATTAACAATGTGGGCGCGCTCGTCCGCTGGTGGGGCGAACGGCCAGATATCCGCGCCGTTGTAACACATGCAGCGGACCGACCCTACTCACTTACTCAGGCGTCCTGAATCATGGGCTCATCTCTTGCTGCCATTTGGTTGCCCGATTTGTGTTTCTCTCGTCATGTAGTAAGTCTACTTCAACCATTTGGATGATTATGTCGGTGAATTAAGTTAGCGGGGTCTGCACGCAGTCACACCGTCAGGCAATATATCGCATCTCTCATAACGATGTTGAGATGTCTTCAGGCTGGTGATACAGGGGCTTCCATGTCACCACTTGAGCTCACCACTGATTGTTCCTAGCATACAGCATTCGGTACAGAGGTTGGAAACGCACGAATCTAGTGTCAGGATCGCGGTCGGTCCGCCTCTGATGAGGAGGCAATAGGGTTCAGGTCATCTCCAGCTGAGGTGTGTAATGCGCCATTGCCGGTTCAGCGTCCGCGTAGCACTGACGCGGACGTACGTACTTAAACTAGGGGTTGCAGCCATGCAGTTGTGTATCCAACACTACACATTCGAGCCACGGTCACGGCTAAGTACCACCCAGCTATTCACCGGGAACGTCAAACACGACCAACATGTCCGACCTCCGCTTTGTTCGCTTCGACGATGTCAGGACATTCTTGGAAGTCACTAAGCAAGCCGATGACTACATGATGAAGAACTCCGGGGCGCTCAGCATCTCTGACTATCTCGATGCTCCTACGGACCCTACTCGGGTTTTCTACCTTGCCATCTACCGGGAGACACTCTTGTGAGTGCACAGGATGATGTCGGATATGTTACCCAGCTTATTGTCCGTGAGAATAGGATGACTCTCGTGTATGGTATCAAAGAAGGCTTCCCATGGATTCTGTCAGTCCATCGCCGCGCCGAGGACGTCTTGACCCCAGAAACCCTTACCCTTGCTGTCACTCTCCTTGCGAACTCTATATCGACCCTTCAGTTCGCCGACCCCTCGATTGTTAGTCCCTTCAGGGTATTTGGAGTCGAGGAGCCGGTGAATGCCTTCCTGACCGCTTGGGTCGCCATTCAACGTGGCCGTGGCCGACGCATTCGTCTCAAGCCGAACCCCACCACAGTCTTTGTGACATACGCGACCCGGAACACTCTGACGCCCTTGCCCCCGCGAACGTTGATGTCTCCGCAACACATAATCTCCCGCGCATCCATGTCCGACCTCGAGTCGCTCATGCCACTCTACATGAATTTCTTTTCAACAAAATCCTGGCCGACGCAGATTATCCCCACGGAAGCCCTTACGAGGCTCCAGCGGGAGCTACCCACAGGCCTCTTCTGGGTGTGCCGCACCGACGGCATCATGTCTGCGTTCGCCGAGCTCGGGAGCGTCTCGCCTCGTACCATCACTATCCGTACCGTCTACGTACCTCCAGAGCACCGCCAGCGCGGCGTCGCAGAAGCCTTGGTCCACACCATCACCCGGTACTACGTGGGACTGGGAGCAGGGGCTATGGCCGTAGTGCCCCCTGGCCCTCCGCCGGAAGGCGTGAAGGAGCAGGTGAAGCTCAACGTAGCAGATGCGGCCGCAGAGGAGTTGTATCGTCGATTGGGATTTCTGCTCCCCCACCAGTCGCCGGACGGCAGGGCTCTCACCGGGGGCATCGACCCCGCTACAGGCCGCCCAGGATGGTACAGATCCATCTGGCGGGAATCGGAGCAGGAGCCCGATACGTCGATCCGCCGCGCTCGGAGAAACGAAGGTGAGCGGTATACTTTTCATATAAGAACTGAAGTATTGATTGGCGGCGTTCCGCCCTCCATTCGAAAGGAACTCCGCGCAAGCGGGACACAAGCTCGTTTCCTGATGTCTATATCTATTGGATCTAGTCTGAGCATGGCTCCTGCGACTGTATCATAGACGCATAGGGTTTCTTGACGCGTAGAGATTTTTGGTGCAAAGAGTTTCTTGGTATAGATGCTGGCTACGCCGCCCACCTTTGCTTATTTATTCACCGTTCTGCAATGCATTTGTAAATATCTGAATGAATTCCACTATGACGTATCACTAATATAGGCTGCTGTCCTCTAGTCTACAAGTGATTGATGGTCCGCAACTCCGGACGTCGAGCCTACAATTGTCCAAGCCTTGCACCCCACGCTTCGTAGCAGTAACCCAATCCGCTTCGTGCAAAGCATTTCATATCAAGCAGCTACCATTCTCGCTATGCAGGGTGCTTAGACACGAATACTTTCCGGGGGGCCGAGGTAGCTAGCCTTGACACCTCCTGTGTCTGTTCGCGTACACAACACCAATCAGCATCCATCACCCCAGGATCTGTCTAACACGTACCGATCACGATCTTCTGTACCACAACAGTTGGCTCGATCATCCAGAGCTAATTGACGACCGTAAGTCCGTTATTCAAAGGACGCTAACGTCGACCGGAACTGTGTACCTTCAGAGTATGCTTGCCAGGCTCCACATCGAATGCTTCTTGCACGGTGATGATGCTGTTTGCAACCCAGCCATCAAGCCCGTTCCATGGGGTAGGAACATATTTTCCAGCAGGAGTTGCCGGAACGAAATAATTGGTCTTGGGGTCGCCATCGTCAACTTGCAGCGCGAACCCGAGCGGCCGCTCGTCGCCGAGGCCGTTCAGCGCCGGGGAGATGTACGTTGTGATCGTGACATTGCCTTGGCCCTTGAGGGTGTTGAAGAGGTAGAAGTCATACTCGCTGCATAGCGGGTCCCAAATCAGAATGAGCTGTGAAAGACAGCAACCGCAAGGGCTCACATGCTGGGGCCGCTGCCCGCGGTGAAGTTGAGCTCGTTTCCGCCACGAGGCCAGGGGGTGATACCCGACTCGGTGCGTCCGAGACCAGGGATCTCAGTCCAAGCGATACTTTGAACGGACGTGTTCCGAGCAGCATGGGCAGCCTCAATGGTGACCGTACCGTCACCCTCGACAAAACCTGGGATAACCGTGGGTTCGTATCGTGACCACATGCCAAACGGACTTACCCTGGAACCCCTCCGGGACGAGAGTATGGTTTGCGGTGAGAGTGACCGGGACGGATAACGATGGCTGGTTAGGGACCTTTGCCGTAATGGTGACTACAGCGGACTGCACTCCCGTCACCCTGGTCCAGTCAACGCTCAGGAACAGCCTTTGCTCTGGATTGCTTGGCGAGATAGTGCCTCCCGCAGACGAGAGCTTGACCCACGTCTCGTTTGCCTTAGCGGTGAACGTGAACGTACTCGGGCCACCGGCGCCGACATCGACGTAGCGGTTGCCAACGGGAAGGTACGGATCGATCGTTAGCGAAGGGTTGCCGCAGTTGTAGCCCAACGCGCAGTTGTTCACATTGTCTCCAGGCCTGGTCAGTGGGATGTCAGGTTAAGGGTTTGAGGACAGTCGACACGATCACGCTCACCAAGCACCGGAGCTGCCTTCGATCGCAATCCTCATCGCACCAGCAAGAGCCTGCTTCTTGGCCTGCACCTTTGTGATCGGAGGCATCCTAGGCAAAACAAAATCAGCGTTCATATCGTCAAGGCCAAGTCAGAAATGCGACATACGTATTCGCCATAGGCTGCTGCCAGTAGTAGTACATTACGTGCGTCTGATCCATCATGTGGTCCCACTTGCCTAGCAAAGCCCGAAGTAAGCGGCGTTGTTCCGTATGTTGGGCGGAGCTATCCCTTTCAAAACTAACCATCTAGGATAATATGGTAGTTCACCTCAAGAGCGTAGTCCTCGTTGAACAGCTCCTCAACCTGCTCCGAGTAGTCGTTGGCGCTGATCCGCGCCTGGGACGCGCGCAGGTTGTTTATCCCGGCTGAGATCCACAAGTTGGCAAGAGTGTACGTTGCCTGTGCGGGATGTTGCACGAGCTGGAAGAAAGCTGGCTTTGTGGATGACGAAAGCGAGTTATAGATGCGCGTGGATGTGGCAGCCGCAGCTTTGAGGGACGCGAGCACTTTTTCTGCTCTGCCAGAAGGTGCAAAGGATCAGCTCGCGATCTGGGCACTTTGATCACCAGTAAGAAAGAACGCACTCGCGATAGTTCGTCAAGCTGTAGGTAGTCGAGTTCCAGAGCTCTGGTTTCCTCCTCGCGTTGTGCCGCGTAACGGTCCCGATGATACTTGCAACTGCAACAGCATCGGAAGCGGATAGGTCGAACTCGCGTTGTGCCCAACGGGTGACGAAAGTGTTGAGGTTAGACGGCGTCCACTTAGATGCGTCGTAGCCGTAGGTGAGGAAAAATTCAGTGTGCAGCTCGTACGGTTTCAGATCGCCGACATTGAGGATCCAGAGACTGGTAGCATTCCGCGCAACTACGGTGGACAGCTGGTCAAAAGTCTACGAAGGGGAGGTGAGGTTCAGCGTGAGAGAGCATGAGAGGATACGCTCTACCTTCTCGATCTGACTGGACTGTAGAGCAGAAAAAAATGGGTGAGTTTCTACATGAGTAGGATCCGACGCACTTACGGTGATCCACTTGTAGTCACGAGGATCTCCTACGTAGTCCACCTGCAAGAAAGAGATGGTCTTCTAAGAGTTGCACTAGAACGCGAACAGCGGAGAGCTTACATGATAGTAGACACCTGATCCTCCAGAACGACCGCGCTCGCCGACAAGAGGATAGCGGCGAACGTTACCCCAGCTGGGATGACCGTCAGATACTTCTTGTCGCGTAAATCAAGGCAGGAAAGACCTACTTGTCATCTGTCCACATGAGGATAACATCGTCCGGAACACGCATGCCATCGTCGTAGTAACCTTGTACTTCCTTGTCTGGAGGGGCACACCCATATTCTCAGTTTAGCTCACAACACGGAGACACCAGACGATCGTCTCACAGAGAGTCCAGACCTGGGGGATTTTGGTGACATCGGTCGTATTGAATACGTCCCCGAGGAGCGAGCGTTGATCGGAGACAATCTTCTCCATAAGTTCAATATTCTGGTCCTCGGAAAGGGGCACTGCCGTGAATACGCATCAGAAAGTCGCCCAACAGACGGTCCAAATCCAGCACTGGCATGCCATACTCACCGTCGCCTGCGCCACGCATGCCAATCGTGATGACGTTTTCGTAGTTCTTCGCGCGCTCAATGCCTCCCTTCCAGAAGTTGTAGACGTTCTGCGTGTTACCCGCGTAGTCCCAGGAACCGTTGCCAAAAAGGCCCCATTCAACCGGAACGGATCGCATGAACGGCTCCTCGTGGCTGGTGCCCATCACGATGCCGTACCAGTCCGCGAGTGGTTGGTTCTGCGTGTCGTCGACGCCGAAAGCACTGGGAACGCGGCGTCAGATCAAAGCGCCAACGTAGGAACGTGGTATTACCTAGACCATTGCGCTGTGCAGTTCCCGAGTGGTCAGCATTCATTGTATCAGGGACGGTAACTCCGTGACATACCAGGCCAGAGTGAGTTCGCCTTGAGGCGTAGAATCAGCTCGAACCTGGGGTTTATGATTGAGCGTTAGTGGAAGGACAAGATGGCGACAGACAGGACCCACAGGTTTGTGTAGAAGTAGTGGTTGAACGGAGAGCCAGTAAGGGCAGCTCCAGTACCATTCGTAAACTTCTCCATGGCCCAGTTCTGCAGCGCGGGTTGCTCGTCGTTGAGGAAGATCCCGCGATACGTCACGGTCGGCGTGCCATGAGAGCAGCCCGAGGATGGCACATAAAGCTCGCTGTGCTTCGTGGTTGGGACATCTGCCCACCTAAGAGAGCCTTCAGATGAAGCATGCAAGGAGAGCGAAAAGAAAATGGTCCATACCACTTCCACGGTGAGACACCTGATATGGTTGATTAGTCAATAATGTCTCCTCGCATAACATGCAGAATACGTACCAAATTGTTCTGAGTGCTCATACAAACCGTAGATCGTCCCGCGCTTGTCAGCACCGACGATCACGTACGCGCTGCTGATGCCCGGAAGAGGGTTCGTGACCTCCCTGGTCAAGAACGCCTCCCACTTCTCCTGGATGCTCGACACGTCCAGCTTCGTGTTGCTGACGACGGTGTCGATGAGGGTCGACTTGCCCAGCGTCCCGACAATGACAGCCTTCGAGCCCGCAGACGCGAAGGATGACACCGTTGCAGTGACGTTCTTCAACGTCGGCTTCACGCCCGTCACTTCGTGAATATCTGACGCAAAATCAGCAGCAGCGCGTTGCACGCCGCCCCATTCGTCCGCTGAGAGAAGGATTGGGGCCGCCTCGTGCTTGCTGACGATCGGGAACGTCGAGGATTTGGACTCGAACGCGACACACGCGTCTTGGCCAATTGCGAGGACGCCACCAGCAGCGGCGAGTAGCACCAGCCCGAGCTTGTACGCGTGGCTCCAATGCAGAAGACGAGCCATACTTGGAGACCGAAGAGTACGGGACGGTAGAACTCGACTGCAAGGGAAGTCGGGTTGACGCGTCGAGAGCACAGTATTTATTCAGCAACGCCTCTGGAGATCGAAGGCATAACAAATTATGATCCTGCTTGGCGAAAGGCGTCGCAGCGGTAGATTGTCGGGGAGGCGCGTGCCAGGGCAGAAGAGGTCAGGCCCGGACATTCGGGCGGGAGGCGGCTGTGTGTCCCTGGCGGGCTCAGACTGCGGAGGCCGGCTTGTCGAGCTCGGAAGTCATTTGACTTCCGTGACTTTATGTAGTGCGAATTGATGGAGAAGTGCAAGGAGGCGTAATGAGTCGTGGACAGGGGTAATCAGCTGATTTGATGGGGAAGTTCGGCGGGTACCCGAACTCTTCAGCCTATTTAATCGGTGCTATGTGGGGTAAGTAGTCAGGATGTCGACCACGTAAAAGAGTCGAAGCAGGCATACTCTACAAATACTCGCCCTTGCATTAGTAGACATACAGTGAACCAGCGAGGGCGCCAAAGTAACGACCATACAATTGATGGATGCGACGCCAAGAAATCATACGCATTTT
The DNA here is from genome assembly GCF_000275845.1 of Dichomitus squalens LYAD-421 SS1. NCBI lineage: Eukaryota > Fungi > Basidiomycota > Agaricomycetes > Polyporales > Polyporaceae > Dichomitus > Dichomitus squalens. The sequence continues at coordinate 326,028 of NW_006766912.1, read as the reverse complement.
CGCAGCCGAATTTTGGGCTACAACGCGCATACATGTCTCTCTGAGACTTCTGGCGCACTGAAGGCGTGTGGTTCTCTGCATGCCTCTCGCACCGAATTGTCATCCGCGCCGCGCGCTCAGGCTCGCGTATACTCTACAGTCGACACCCTCCTAACCCATACCCCTGGTAACCCATAAACTCTAAAAACCCATAGGATTTTGGCTTTCCCAAGTCGGGATAGGGGGAATTCGACCCCATAACCCATAGGTCCCCAGTACCCCATAACCCATAGCCTTCTAGGGCTCAAAACCCATACGGTAATAGTGGTCACATTGAGATTTCGCTCATCAATAACCCACAAAGTACTTGATACATGCTTCCTTGTGTCCTCCCAGCATCCATCCATGCTTCAACCACATTGTGGGTAGCTTAGTGTGTTCGAAATCCCATAGCGCTCCCTCGAAGGGTCAGTAGACGCCTGTTCAGCGCTCGCTAACTGGGACTTATCAGGGCGCTTAGAAGGCGCTAAAGTTCCGGTAGCCCATAACCCCTCAAAACCCATATATTTGGGCCTGTCCCGAGGGCTATGGGTTAAGAGGGTGTCGACTGTACATACATTCCGGAGTGTCCTATGCACGATCGGGTTCCTGGTCACCTGGAGCTACTTCCTGCATGTATTCCGGCGGCGGCCCGGGCGGACCACGGCCACCAGAAGCGTGGTGGATGAAGGGACATTGCTGTTGAGGCCTCCTTGCGACATCGCAAGGATCAAAGACGCAAAGAAGCATTATAGTAGACGCCTGACGGCTGTATTCAACGTCCGCGCAAACACCATCACGGGCGCCTCCATACGTGCTTCTCCCTCGCAGTGTCATTCGGGACACGTCCGCTCAGTAAGTCCTGTTAAGACAAGATATAGACGCGAAATATGCTGATACTTGGCGATGTCACTGTCCATGGAACCGTAGGTGCATTTTGTTTCGTTAAAGGCTCCGGACACAGTTACATCCTACTTGTCCTTCGCCGTCGCAGCCTACACTTTTGAATAACGTCATCTCATAAGAACCCGAACCATCCAGGTGAGAAATGTTTGCAATTATTTGAAGATACTTGTGAATGAAGAGTTGCGATAGTGTATTGCTCCTGTGATGTCATCAGTACCGACGTCTGGGGCGGCGGCGGTATCCGCCCGACCTCCTACCACCCCAGAACAGTGGGAGCAGACCCTTGCGCAGCTCCGCGCGACGAACGAAGAGCTACAGAGACGCAGGGCAGAAGCCGAGAAAGATCGCGACCTCTTCCGCGACCTCTACTCCAAAGCGTCCTCGCACGCGTCAGAGGTCACCAAGGAGAACAACGAGCTCGCTGAGCGTGCGGCGCTCGCAGAGACGCAAACCCACGACGGTGTCGCCATGATCAAAGCGACGTACGAGGAGCGCATCCGTCTGCTTGAGCGGGAAGTCGAACGCTGGAAGAAGCAGATCCATGTGCTGACGGAGCGAGATGGACGGATGGACGACGAGATCAGGCGACGGGCGGCGCTCGAACCGGAGCTCCGCGCGGAGAACGTGCTGCTGAGAGCGCAGCTGGAACATCTGGAGGAGGACTATGCCCGGTTGGAAGGGCTGTTGGAGAAGATGACGAAGCAGCAGATCGAGGAGACGATCGTGTTGGGGCAGACTGCGACGGATTCCGCCCTGTCAACAAAAGGGATAGAAGCTGCCTGAGGATCATGAGTGAGTAGTGACTACGCGGCACGAGTCTATGGAAGTGAATCGATGACCCTCACTGGATATCGTCTGAAAGATGGAATATAGAGCTCATGAACGGTTTGCACACAGACCGGTATCGGTTCCACGTAGTTCTATTTACATGGCCGGCTCAGCATCTATGTAACTCTGTGTTATATATTTTGCTTCATTCGCAGTTAACGACACCAGAATTAGACTCTCAGTCAAGCACGCAAACACCAAACATGACGGGCCTCGTCCGCACTGAGCTTGCAGCCAGATTGTCGAAATGTCTGTATTTGTACTTGTATGTGTATGCGACCGGCTTGCGTACCTTGCTCCGGTAGAGAGAGTGCATAGGTAGGGCCCTGTGGGCGATCCTGGCGAAGACATCCTATTTCGCGATTCTGCTTCAGTTTTATCCGGAATTTATGTGTGTTCAGCAAACTAGAGGCGGGAAGATGACTGTGCGCATGGGCCCGGCTAGCATCCGTCCTCAATGTGCCATGTACTCGTTCGAGGGAACGATAACAGACATAGTTGGGAAGGAGAATCCCGAGCCGCGATTCTGGTAGAATCAAGAGAACATGTGCACTCGGGCCCCCTCTTGATCGTCGGGAGGCTCAGGCGGAGTCGAATGACAGAAGCGCTCACTGTTTCCCCGATTGCTGTCTTTACAAGCTTTTGTTGCTACATAGTAGGACAGCCCGTTCGCCAAGGCCGGCTGGCGGGCAGGGGATCGAGGCATTCGACAGATACACCCTCAACGTCCTACAATTCAATCTGAGAACCTGGCCTCAGCATTTCTCCAGTCACAACCCTCACTGCGTTGTCATGAGAACCCTTCCTCTTCGCAGTCCTGGTGTGGAAGAGCGGGCGGCAATTGAGAACACAGGCGCGTTGGCATCAGCAAATCAAGCAAACCATGGTCAGCCACGGCCACGGCGCTCGAAGCCGGCCTACCCTTACCGGAAACCGTGAGCGCCCCCTGAGTCCGGCCAACTCGCATCTCGCCTGACGGAATCTGGCAGGTGAGCAGCAGCCCAGATGAATCCCGACAATGAGTGGGCGCAATGGGTTGCCCATCTAAGCGCCTTCCCTGCCTGTTATGGATGTCTTTTTGAACCTCCGCCTTATCTACTTGTCGTATGGCGCATCGAAATCGAGACGCCCATGTAGTGTACGTTGCAAGTCAATGTATGGGCCTCACAAGGAGGGTGCCAATCTAGGTTCCTTCATGTTACTATACAACACAGCTCTCTTTTTCTCTTTATAGCTTCCAAACCCTTCCCCAAACTTCCCTTGCCTCAGGAGGCTGCACAGAAATCTGTCTACTGGCTGTCTGTATATGGTAAGTCGGCGCTTACCGTGATCGAACCTGGCGCATTGTTCTAAGTTGATTGTTCCCACTCCTGACAATAGTAGATAGACATCATTGTTGCCCTGCTGATTCATATCATCTATTGAAAGAGATTCAAGATAGCATGTGCAGGTTCTAGAGAGGGGCAAAGCCCTCGGCAGCATATATGGTGTCTACCGGGCCATTATCAAACTCCTCGTCTGAATCTGAGACACTAGAATCACTCTCGCTGCCATTACCCTCGTCCCCATCACCATCGTCTGCCTCTGCATCCGTGTCCTCTGCTGCCTCCCACTCCCACTCACTGTCATGGCCGGCAGACTCTGCACTTGAAGCATTGTCGCCTTCTTTGACGAAACTACTATACTCGTACCTTGTGCCCTCCCTATCATCTGAGCCCATATCCACGTCTACTGCGGAGTGAGAGTTGTCATTGAAATCGGCAGTTGTATCCTCGTCCGGCTCAGGATCGGAGGCGCTCGCATACGAGACGACATCCGACTCATCACTACTTTCTTGAGCGAGAGGCCGGGCTTCGTTTCCGGTTCGCGCGCCGGTTTGCTGCTTGTGAGCGCGCCCACGTCGAGAGAGGCGAACGGCATGTCTTTGCGAGTCTTCAACACTCACGCCTGTGCCCCGATGCCCGATGCCACCACCAAGGTGACGCATGTAGATGTCACGGTTGGCCCACCTGCAAGCAGAGCGTGTCAGTCCGAATCGAACATGTTTTAGCATATACCTACATGAAGACATAGAAGTAGCACCAGTAATCACAGTCATCACCATCGTCCTTGAGTCGGCGCGCCAGTTTTGAGGTCCCAAGGAGATGTGTTGTTCCACCATGTTCGAATGCGGGAATAAGGTATGCGGCCTGTATAATGTCGTCAGGATTTACAAAGCTAAATGGTATGTTGTTAGGATCGTCTGCATCCATGAACTGCAAACGGGGGAGACGGCGGTGCTGAAAACCGGCCTGGTACGAAAGGTCGTGCTCAAACCAGCGCACCCAAACAAAGTCGATGCGCTGCCATTCCTGCATTGCGTGTGTAGATCCTGGTCCAGTGTAGCGTACATTGGCATGGTAAATGTCGAGGACACGTGCGTACCAAAAGGGGTGGACATCGGAGTCGGATGAAAGAAGCATGATATCTGCGTGAGTGCGCGGATTGATGTTGTCTTGCTCGCGACGCATGTCGTACGTTGTATGGTTGATGCGGATTGTCTTGTGGCGGTATAAGCGGTCATTGCATATCTGTATCCCGTTAGTATGTTTCTCGGTAAACCCATCCTCCGGCTCTGCGTCTGGCCCAATAAATCGCATGACCAAATGGTCGCGGAGAAGTGTGATGAAGTTCTGCAGGTGGACATGTAAGCTGTAATAAATGGTACTCAAGATATTGTCTTACCTTGGTTGCAACGTCAGCCTCGTGATCCTCCAACCAAGTCCATAGATGAAAGCCATCCCGTTGAGACCTCTCGATGTCGTGATGTTCAGATGGGGAGATGAGACAGGTGCGTCAGGACGTGTTCTAGAGTGCGAGTGAACGGAACGTGCGTTCGCCTCAGCAGATGCGATCTTGGCACGTTTTCGGTCCTCCTTGAGTGCAGAGAGGGGCCGAAATGAGTCCTTTGCCCGGATTGAGGCCAGAAGGGACCGATTCCGCTCTTTTCGGGCAATTTGCAGCTTGTAAGCAACCCTGTTTGTTCGAGCATAGAACCGCTTCACATGCCGATGTTCAAGCTCACCCTGTTATATGTGTATCAGCTATCGTCAATGACACCATGAATATGTTCTGATGACACGCCTCCTGGTGCGCGAGACCGTGAAGATTGTCTCAGCAGTCCTGAACGAACTCGATGTGTCTCGTTTGAACTCGCTCAATGTCTCAGTCCAGACGTCCGTTGTACACTCTCACAACTTCCGTCTGTCCTTCCCTGATCCCCTCATGAGCACTCGTCCAGGTGGACGTTAGCTGTGGCATGGCCACAGATGCAGCGCTGTCCATGAAGCCCCATACAGTTGCTAGCCAGCGAGACAACAGTAATGGTACTCACAACTTGTGTATTGTAGTTGTCCGCTGATCCAGACCGTTCAATGTGGTTGGGGTAGTCGCCTAAGCTATGAAACTTGTAGGTGTGATGGACCGTAAATGCGATAGGCCTGCGGGTGCTGGAAGTTAGGGTGTGTACGTTCGTGGCTTTCGCCCGTCGCACTCGTGCTGTGGCTTCTGATGAGAGCTCCTTTGTCTGGTACCGGAGGCATATCTTGTTAGCGAATGTCCGAATCACATCATACATGTGCTTTGTTGCTGCGCGGAAGATATTGATTGTGATAGTGGTGTGTAGTCGGAGTTTGGCTAGAGCATGCCAATTGGCGAGTTCAAATAGAAGGTCCGCAACTGTCTGGTCATCTGGGAGGTCAAGGAGACCTTCCAAAGCAGGCATCATTGTCTAAGCACAAGCATCAGACAAGCAAATTAAATGACAGGAGATTACTAACAATCAAGAAGGCTTCATAATCACGGGCTGCAAGACGCTTGCGGGAGGCAACGTCATGCGAGAATCGCCGAATGCGGTCACGCCCAAATGTCGGCATACGTCGCATTCTATATCAATATTAGACACAGCTGGATGCCTGACTGAACATGTCTTACCGACTATTGAATTCTTCAACAGCGCCGCCACCCTTCTCCGCAAGCATTCGCATTAGGTGAGTAAAGATTCCTTTCCAGACGCCGAGCTCAAACTCGTGCATCAAGTCAGGAGCAAGCATATCATAGAAGTTTACGCCATGGCCCGCAAATCGTACCGAGAATGCGCTCTGTCAATTACCGAACACTCAGTCTGGTATGATTAGACTTGATCAAGAGCACGTACCTGAATGGGCGTCAAAGACTCCGCATCCAGCCATGATTTGACACGTTTCCCTGCAATAGAATAACCCTTGAAAAGATTCTTCCGTGCCCAATGAATGTCTTCTCGAAGTGATGTGGTGTCTTGGCGTGTATGTGTGCAGCGGCGGTCATCGGATTTGGTGCCAGCCTCGGAAACTTTGTCCTTCGGGGTGAGGCAGCGAGGGCAAAGACATCGCGCGAGCGGCCGTAGTGCCGCAATAAGCACTCTGAAGGCTTGTCAGTATATGTGCATGACAACACGGGCTTTCTACTTACTTCTCAGGATAATCTGCTGAGTACGTGAAGAACCGCGGAAAAAGTCGCCGCAGTACCCCATCGCCACATGTCAGCACGATACCGTGTTCAAACGCTTGCATGAAGTCTTCATCTAGGAGGAGGAGCCAGATTTGCTGGAAAAGCTCCCGCTTGCAGAACTTGAGCTCGTCGGCACTGGGTGACTTGCCGTAGGTGGCCATGTAGAAGTATTTTAGGACATCTGGGAGCTAGAGCCGAAGTCAGTATAAAGATATTCATACAGCAGCAGGAGCCAACTTGATGGGCTCTAGTTCGAGCCGTGCGCTACATCGTGAAGGAGAGGAAGACTTACCCCAGGGATATAAGCCAGATGATGTGCCATGAACTCGGTTGGGCGACCACGGAAGTACTTTGAAAGGTTTCCGAAGTACAGATAAATGGGCCACAGAGCGGCAGAACCAAAGCTGGAGAGTTGCGTGGCATCGGACCATAGGAGTAGCTGGAGGACAACGTACTCCATGTCGAGAGCATCTCCAGGCACGCGCGGTCTCTGGCGGATTTCTGCCTCCATGTCCAGCATAGTGTTCGAATTGTAGCAGTCGGTATAGACGCGAATTGGGGAAGGGTTAGTCGTTTGCGAGGCAGTAGAGTTGTATGTTGATGAGCTGGGTCCAGGTCCGGGTGACGGAAGTGATGACGGGAGCGATGATGGCGGGATCCAAAACTTCCGGTGCGCGTGCCAATGATGAACATCTTTGAGGTACGAGTTCTGATCTTGGACTGCAAGTTTGACGAGAGCAAGAAGATGGCGATGAACGACTCCAGGGACAGTGAACTTCGGAGCTCCCGCCTCTGACTTGTACTTGGCATAGGTGCGCGGGAGCGGGATCGCCACAGATGTCTGATGCCAGCCGTCCTGAGCGGAAAACGGCCTTGAGTCGCTCGTCCATACATCTAGGGCGTGTTCAGCCCTGTTCGCAGAAAAGTCCACAAGATCTGCAGCTGAGAATCCGGGGGACTGTATGACCGAGATGAGATCATCGAGGGCATCTAGAGAGTGGGTGTCTGAACGCCCGTAGAAATGGTCGACAACCCGGAACTGGGATGCATTCGCAAACGGGCCATAATCCATCTGGTTGTCGGTAGAAGTTGACGACTGGGGGGCTGAGCGATCAACCCATGCAATGCTCGCATATTTTGGAGCGTCCTGTGCCGCAGGTTTGTTGAGGCCAGGTGCGTCGCAGACACTTTCGAGTGTGATGGACACCTCCGGATCGCGCTGCGGACGGTGGGCGTATTTGCGATATATGCCGAAGCTGTCAGGCTCCGTATTCCAGACAGGCCCTGAAGGGAGAATGGGGAGAGAGGTGTCACGCAGTTGTGGGGTGTCAGTTAAGGGAGGTGAGGGCGCGCACTCGGCCAGATGGCCCGCATACTGAGATGGGAGTCCGCTGCGCGATGAGGGAACGAAGTCATTCCAGGTCTTCGGAATGCGGACACGTCGGCCTGACCGAGTAGAGAGTGCAGGGGGACTTTGTGGTGCGGGAGGAAGGGGAGATGGCTCGGGCAGTATCTATATGTGCTGGTGAGTCCTTCAAGCATCCTTCAATCTCAGGGGGAAAGTAGAGGCTCACTCGGGTGCGGGCTTCCAGGTGTGCCCTCTTAACAAGACCTGTATACTGGCCACTGATCTTGCGCTTTCCGAGAACTGCCTCCGTGATTGAGGTGAGGGCATGAGGACATGCGTTACGATGTCGCCCAAAGCTGATCTTGTTGTCAGATTCGAACTTGCATCCACTTGCAATGCAGGCATACAGCTTGCGTAACGGACGCGGAGTAGAGGTACCTTTCAAGGGCATTGTGAGGGGAGTAGGAAGGATGTACTGCAGGATTCTCAACATCTTATGAGTCAGCACAAGAAATAGTAAACGGCACTTACAATCACGATGCGGCTGTTTGCAAAGTATCTTGCTGAGTGCGTTGGTACTGTTCTCCTTCCGCTTTCCTGCCTGTACTTGAGTAATTGCGCATCAAGTTTTGGGCTCGAAGGATCCTGGCTGCGATGGGTCTTTGACGTGCACAGGTAGGGAAAACGTCAATAGTGATCCTCCCTGACCCCGATCTCCGAAGCGCGCCGAGTAGCCCAGGGCGGCACCACCAGCTGGAATGAGGTTGTGGCAGTCATAGCTTCCGGTGTGTGAATGAAAAGCCCGAGAAGACCGGACATGGAGAGATCAGAGGCAAAATAGGAGAGGAGATAGCCAAAGTGGTTGTTAGACGCAGGAGACATGGGTCAATGACACAGCGAAACACGTAAGTGGCAGTGCCTCCTGTTGCTCAACGGTCACCTGACCGCGATGTGTGCCGATCCAGGGCATCACATCGTCCCTCTTGGGCACTTCATGATTCTCACATGATTCTCATCCCACTCGGAGCTTACTTAACAAGAGCTCACTCCAAAATATTATTCAGCTCTGTCATGAATGACAAGTCTTTGAGTTCGAAGCGGCTTCAACTGTGCTCCAGCCTATGAGTCCTGCCCTCGACTGTTCACTTCAAAAACTCCCGATTGTCGACTCCAATCCCTCGCTCCCTACACTATCTCAATGATCGCTCACCACGCGCTCCAACCTCTTACTATCACTCAAAACTTCTTACTATGCCAGGCAGACCTCACTGGTACAAGACGTTCAAGTCCCAAGCCAAGAAGGCCACTGCTACCCAGGGTCCCGTTTCTAGGACAGTGTCACGGACGCTGGACAGACGCCCCTTTTTGCTGCTCATTCCCCTCCCCGTGACGCCCACCTTCCATTTTCGGACCATTTCCTTTCTTAGCCCATCCCAGTTTGGACACTGTAGATACGTTCCCACTGCCACATGCTCCGTTCCCGTGATCACCATGCTCTTGCCTTTTCTCTCTCGCCCTTTGTTCTTCCTTTGTCATCTTCACTGCCTCGCTCTCGCGCTTTGTCTTTGGTTGCTAAGCAGCCCCTTGAGTATATAAGGACCCCCTTAGGCGCCCCCTAGTCCCCATCTCGACCTCTTGGTCATTGGGACTAGGTGAGTGACCATAGCGTTGTATCTCCCTCCGATTGCTAATGTATAACTTGGTCATTGGGACTAGTCTGTCGCTGGTTGCGTGAAGACTAGCTTTCGTCGGTCTTGTGCCTTCGTGCCGA
>NW_006766912.1:306451-309699 GCF_000275845.1 Dichomitus squalens LYAD-421 SS1 | reverse complement strand
CTATCTTGTGCTGCAATATAGGACGCCACTCTACTCAAGAGTCTGCGACAGATCTTCGTTGGAGTAGGGGATAGAAGTTGCCAGAGGGACAGGAAGGGGAGGGGACACCAGAGGCCTGAGGGCGAAGTGTGGGCGCTTAAGCGCGGGAAAAAACGCCGGTGTGCTGGCACAAGAGATGGGGAGCAGGGTGGACTCAAAGTCGTACACCTGGTAGTATGTGTGCAACTCTGAGTTGAACACAGGGGAGTGGTGGTGTGATGAGGAGTAAGAACTCAGCTGGAGGAGCCAGGGCTCATAACCTAAGAGATCCTGTACAGAGGACTCTCAGTCTAGTGGGAAGATCACTGACTGTATTAGGACTATACCTGTACAGAGGACTCTAAGAACCATATGAGTACAGTATAGTATGGGAATAGAAGATGAACATACCTCAGTCTAGTGGGAAGATCACTGACTGAGGAAAGGAAGGAGCGAAGCCAGCACCAGTGTTGTTATGACCCCGTCATGACCCCGAGTCATGACCGTTGACGGCACGGGTCATCGGTCATGACCGAATGGTCAAAGGTCAGCACGTGATTGCAGAACGCGGTGGCAAGGCGAGCCGCGAGTCTACTGATAAGCATGATCAGACCGGGAATTTGTAACTTCATGTAGTAGCAAGTCTATTGAAGATATGTATGAGTTTCCTATTGCACTGAGTATGGTCTATGATCACCATATGACTGAGCTAGAGTAACTCTATGTACTGCAATGAAGAGTAACTTGATGCACGTGAGCATTGCAGGGTTAAACAGACTGTGTGTTCGGAATACAAGACCTGACAGGCCAGGAGCAAACTTCGTGAAGAGGTTCTCCAGGGTATGTGAACTCTCTGCAAGCCTGACATATAGCATACTGTGACCCGAGGGATAGCTGCCTCGTCACAGTGCAGAACCTCGTGCTCCAAATTCTTCTTCTATGTTCCATAATGCAGCTGGATTCTCTAACACCACAAAAACAGAGACATTGGAGATGTATCAAAAGGGAAGGACAAGAATGAGGGCCTCTGGGTGAGGAATTGAAATGCCTGAAGGAGGGGCAAGGGCTGCAGGGCCCTGGTGGCAATGGCCGACAGCACGGGAGATTCTGATATATCCTTCCTGTCAGCCTTTTGGTTGTGCAGCGTAGATGATTGAAATCCAGATCATATGAGGATATAGCGAAGTATGATATTGAATTGCAAGGTTACATAGACCAACAATGCGCTATAGCGTGCTATACGGTGCCGAACCAGCCCCGTGCGGCAAGCTGCTCGGGGTACCGCGAACACATCATGTGCTGACCGGTGACCATCGGTCATGACCGCTTGACTTGACCGATCCCGTCATGACTTGACCAAAGGGTCATGACTTTGACTTGACCCGTAACAACACTGGCCAGCACTGTCTACAGCGCTGGCAGGTGGCAGTGCTTGTCTACTATAATAGGAAGGTAAGGTAATCTAATCTAATCTGACACGTCACCTGACCGCATTCCGACAAAGTTAACGTCGACTTTTGTACACAAGATGACATCGTCATCTGTTGACAAGTCGACGATAGTCGACGTCGACTGGATGTCTACCGGCACATCGCTGGGCTGTGATGCAGCGGAGCGCTTTGCATAGTCTCGACGTATACGCACTTTCTCTGGTGACGATTGAGTGGTATGAAGTAAAAGGACAAGATGAATACCTACCTCCCATTGTCGGGATCCATGCGCGCAGATGTTCAATGGCCGGAGTCTGTCGGACGAGATGGGAGTTGGCCAGCATTAGTAGGCGCTTGTGGTTTCCGGAAAGGGTAGGCCAGTTTCGGGCGCCGTGGCCATGCAAGACCATGGTTTGATACATTTGCTGATGCATTACGCAGGAACAAGGCCGCGCGGACATATCTGACAAGTACAGGCAGCGACGCAGGGAGACTCCCTGCCCCCTTCGAACGATTGCTCAGCGCGACAGGGCGACTGAGCGGCGTCATAGCGGCTCGTCTGAGTGCTGGTCCATGTCTCCACCACCGAAAGAAAGTGCTGTTTTATACATCAGTACCACATTGCGCTTGCTCTGACTGAAGCATATAGTGTGTGAAACCGACCAACACCATTCAAACCGAAGCGCTAGCATCTAGTAACAGATACCCTTCATACATGACCGGTCCACCCACAACTTTCCGAAGCTGCGCAAGGGATGGCGAACTGCCATCATCACGACGACTCGCGGCAAGCAAATCCCCCCGTCCGTGCCTTCATCCCAATCCCGCGCTCTTGGGAGCTCGTACTCACGGAACTCGAGCCTCTCGAGTCGAGACGCTGCTGAGGCTCCACGCTGCTCGAGGTGAGGCTGGATCAGGGAACATCTTCATCGAATATGGTCTTCCACGTCTCGAGCGCGGTACGTCGCCAAGTCACATGCCTCAGAGAGGTTCCTGGCAGGGGCATTCCCGCCGTCCACAGAGTCGGAACTTGCAGACAGTTCCCAGCCGAGCGTCATGCTCTTGAACGCCGGACACACGGTGGACGCGCCGGGCTGCGCGACGGGACGCTCAGCCAGAGCCGGAAGGACGTTGTTCGGGCCGTCCACGCCTTTCACCTCCAGGTGGGTCAACAGAGGAAGTGCGCCCAGGACGGCGACCCAATCGGTGACGGTCTGTCTCTCGACGTCGGAGCGGTCGACGACCTCGAGATGAGTGAGCTGGCTGGTGTGCAGGAAGTCTCCTAGACCGATGTGCCCCAGCTGTTGCTTAGAAGCGAGCAAGATGTGGAAATTACGGACGTTGTCCGCGAAGCAGTCCAGTTGCCAAGAGTCGTTGAACCGTGTGGATAGGCGGAGAACCGCTCTGTCGAAGGGCCGCTTCAGCACCAGCTCTGCGGGCACCATCTCGAGACAATTGAGCTCGAACGGCTTGTCGTCCTGAGTGGAATACGCGTCGATCAGGGCTGTGCTCGGGACGTGGACGGCAGTAATGGTTTGTCGCGCTGAGGAAATGCTTGCAATCCCGACGGATAATACTTTCGGCAGCGGGAGGTGGGGTCCATGACCAGCGTGGACAGTCGCGGACTATGTGTCGGCGACCGAATGTGCCAGGAGTCGCAATCTCTCGAGTCGGTTGCAGCGCGCGAGTGCTTCGAAGAGCGACTCTGCCGGTAGCGGTGCCATCGAGAGAGTTGGCAACAGCTCGACGTCCCGTAGAGAATCGGCGGCAATGAATGGAAAGTACGCGGCTGGTTCGAGA
>NW_006766912.1:299204-306362 GCF_000275845.1 Dichomitus squalens LYAD-421 SS1 | reverse complement strand
CGTTGAACCGTGTGGATAGGCGGAGAACCGCTCTGTCGAAGGGCCGCTTCAGCACCAGCTCTGCGGGCACCATCTCGAGACAATTGAGCTCGAACGGCTTGTCGTCCTGAGTGGAATACGCGTCGATCAGGGCTGTGCTCGGGACGTGGACGGCAGTAATGGTTTGTCGCGCTGAGGAAATGCTTGCAATCCCGACGGATAATACTTTCGGCAGCGGGAGGTGGGGTCCATGACCAGCGTGGACAGTCGCGGACTATGTGTCGGCGACCGAATGTGCCAGGAGTCGCAATCTCTCGAGTCGGTTGCAGCGCGCGAGTGCTTCGAAGAGCGACTCTGCCGGTAGCGGTGCCATCGAGAGAGTTGGCAACAGCTCGACGTCCCGTAGAGAATCGGCGGCAATGAATGGAAAGTACGCGGCTGGTTCGAGATGTACAAAGTGCAAGTGGGGCAGCTGACTCGGAACCGTGACGTGGGCAGTGGCGAGCGGAAGCGGGATCGTCTCAGGCCACAATTTATCGGTAGCGAGGTGGCGACCGTGGGCTGCCTTGAAGTTGCATCAAGTCACCCAGACTCTGTCCACACGGTGCTCGCAGCTGTAAGTACTAGTACTAAGTACTCGCACTCCCCCTCAGCCCGGGTTGGGAGGCGCTCAGCTGTGCGCCACAAACGCGTCGACTCGCGCCTCGGCAAAGGCCATTTCCGAGTCCCCGCTCTGCTCATCGCGATCCCAGATATCTCATCCTGGATTCGCCCTCCCCTCCCCTCTGCTTTACCCCGCTCGGCCTTGTTCTCGCACTCTTCATCGGTCTCTTTGTCTTCAAACACAGTCTATCCCTCTCGTCGCAGGATTCTGGTAGTGTCGATCGTAGCATGGTTAGTCCAAGTCCCTTAATACTCCCCTCCCGCCCGCTCGTGTGCTACGTGCGCAGGCGGATCGGGATGTGACTGTTCTATCTGACGCGTGGGTCTACTACATACATGCTTCCCTGTCACTGCCTGTCCTTCTCGATCCCGCTACTGGCACCGATCCGGCATCATTGATGTTATCTCGTCCTCCCAATTCGTCCTCTCGCCGGACACCATACGTCCCCTGTGCGCTCCCTCTTCGGCCGCAGTCATCTAAAGCAAGAGCCAAGGAGAACAAGGAGATGGACGCCCTCACCGCGCAATTCTCTGCCGTAACTGGCGCGTCGTGAGTATCAGTCGATCATTCTACTCTCCTTGACCCATCATCTATCATGCTGTCTCCTCGCTCCCTATCCTTGGCCATCCTCACATCGCGCGCAGGAGCAAGGATGCCCGAAGATACCTCACCAAGTACAGACGACTAGATCAGGCTCTGGACGCGTACTACAACGACCCCCACGCAGGCAAGCCCGTGGCATCGACGAGCAAGCTCAATGCGCTCTTCGACAAGTACAAGGGTGAGTCGGTCCTGTACTGTGTAGTTTCTATCACCCCTGCCGCTCATTCAGCAACCTCCCGCGTGCCGCAGATGATGACGGGGATGACATCACCGTCGACGGCACGATCAAGCTCTGCGAGGACCTGGCGGTGAACCCCGAGGACGTCGTCCTCCTCGCCGTCGCGTACGAGCTCAAGTCGCCCGCGATGGGCCAGTGGCAGCGCAAGGGCTGGACAGATGGCTGGAAGCAGCTCGGGTGAGTTCGGTCTTGCCCTTCCCTGCCTCCATCCCCTTCCGCAGTCCCTCCTACCTCTGCACAACACATAGGCTCACGCGTCGCCCGCACACAGGGTGGACACGATCGACGGCTTCAAGACGACGCTGGCAACGCTCCGGCAGCAGCTCGCGACGGACACGGGCTACTTCCGGAACGTGTACAACTACACGTTCGAGTTCTCGCGCCCGCCGGGGCAGCGCTCGCTCGGTGCGTGTTCCCCTGCTCCCTCTCCCAATGTCGTCGTGTGAATGAAAAACACCGATCGCGGGTCGCGATGCAGGGCTGGACATGGCGCAGGGCTTCTGGGCGCTGCTCATCCCGCACGGGCTCGCGGGCGGCGCGCTCTCGCACATCGCGGCCGTGCCTGCGGGGCAGGACGAGGACGGGGACGAGATCATGGACGGCACCGCGGAGAGGAGCGCGGCCGCGGGCGCAGGGGACGAGGAGGGCTGGGGCGAGAAGCACACGCAGTGGTGGTTCGAGTTCCTGGAGTCGAGCGGGGTGAAGGGCGTGAGCAAGGACGTGTGGCAGATGGTGAGCGTCGCTCCTTCTGCGTTGCCGGGCGTGGGTTCCGCCTCGCTCACCATCGTGGGGGCAGTTCTTGGAGTTTGTGCGGACGATCGACGCGAACTTCGAGAAGTACGATGTTGAGGGTGCGTTTGTCGGCGTGTTTTATTGTTGGAACCTTGGCTGATGTCCTTCGACAGGATCATGGCCGTCGACGATCGACGACTTTGTCGAGTACGCGAAGGAGCGTATTGCCCGTGGAGAGTAGCGACTCGCGACACTCACCAACGACAATCATGTTGTCTTACTGCGCGCTCGCGTGTGATCGGGACGGAACGAATGGTAGGGAAGAAGCTGATCTTGTTGTACAATGCGCAGGGTGTATGCGTGTACGAGCTCATGAAATATGTATCTTACGCGCGCCTTAGGAGGGCAGTGTATCGCACCTCATCACTTTTCCTTCACGTCTCTTGCTGTATCACAATTGTTTTCAAGCTAGGTTTTCTGTCTGGGTTGGACGGTGGGGTTGGACGGGGTGTTTCTGGAAGTTGGTGCGATGGTAGGCGAGACCATGTTCCAAGGAATCAGGCTGATATACGATAATTGCCTACAGGATGTCAAGTCGCATGCACTATGGTGCGCCTGAGCAAGGGAGATTATCGTCTTTCGGGATGCCACGGTCTCCATGTAGTGAGTATACATGAATCACCGCCATAGCACGTTGCCTAGAAGACGAGACTGCTTGCTGCGGGACGCACATGATATTTGCCTCACAGCGTTACCTAATAGAACCGTCTCTGTCGGCCCTCGGAAGGGGGCAGGGGAGGATGAGAGGTCTTCGAACCCTGGGTCGTTACTAGTACGACCCATTCCACCCCCCGGGACACGTCGTCAGCACAAGTCAATAACGATGGCATCAGCTCTCATTTCCAAGCTCAAATCTGCCTCAAACAAGCCTTCTGCTCGCATTTCCGTTCTGGCCAGGAAGGCGAAGGCGAAGGCGGCGCCCTGCCTTCCTCGAGGCTCGACCGTCGTTGCGGGGATCAAGGTGACCGTTGCGGTGGCGGCGACGCTGGGGCTGTCGGTGCCGTATATGCAGGGAATCTCGGAAGCTGCGTCCAAGGTGATGGAGCACGCCGCTGTGAGTATCGTTTCGAGTAGTATACGGGCCTCGAATTTGCTGATCGTGGGACGCCCGCGCTGGCAGGCGGTCAAGAGCAACCGGAAAGAGTGCAAGAAGATCTCAGCGCTCACCGAGGAGGTCGCTAGCGGACTGCTCTCTGCTACGAAAGACGTTGAGGAGGAGGACTTGGACGAGATCACCAGACTGAACTTGGCCGAGCTTGAGTGGTGAGTGGACGCGGCTGTAGTCTGCCGCTGCCGGAGTCGAGTAGACGTCGGTTCTCAGAGCGGTTTGCGACTGCAGGAGAATGCAAACGATCGGTGATATCATGTCTCGGATGCGCGGGGAAAGTTTTGTACGCCGTCTCCTCGCGAAGGATGAACACGCCACGAGCCTGGCCGACCACCGACGGGCGCTCCAGGATGCCATCTCCAAGTTCCAGGTATTTCTTCTACCCTCACTCGAGTGTGACTTAGTGTTTGTTCATAGTCGCGAGACTTGGCGTCTAGATCATGCAGCTCACGCGCCTGGACACACGCATCTTGCGTCTCGAGAAGAAACAAGACTTGATGCTCGTTGCTCTGGGAGCGTCTTCTACAGTCGGAGGCGGCTTGTCCTCTCCGAGTCCGCTCCTGCCGCGGTTGGGGGTTAGAAGAAAGATCCGATCTGGATGGCTGTTCGTGGCAAGGTTCTTCGGCGCGTTCGGAGCTTCGAAGAAACCTACTCTGTTCTTCACGCGCAGCACGTACTTTTCCCGCGATAGCTTAGGATAGCGGGAATACGCGGACGAGGACAGTTGGGTTTCGGATATACCAACATGCTCATACTAGTAGACAGAGTTGGCAATGACTTATGTTCAGTATTACTGTCAGGATGGACTACCACTTCGGACAAGGGCCGCCGAAACGTCTATGTAATTTGCGTTTCCGGAGATATGCGTGTCCAGCCTGGGCTCCTCTGCGCTCGCGGATTGGTAAGTCAATGACTCGTATACTTCATGGTTCAGCTGAGTGACATATTCGTGAAGAAGGCGGATATTGACATCGGCTACGCCCTTATCGACACCAGACACGCCCTCTTAGACTCTTTTATTCTGTATGGAAGTGAACTTGAAGTGGAAACACGAGATAGGTTGTCTTCGTCAGGATCGCCCACAGGGCCCTACCTATGCACTCTCTCTATGGGAGCAAAATACGCAACCTAGTCGTATACACATACACGTACAGGTTTGAGATTTTCTACGTCAAAATCAAGACATTCCGATAATCTGGCTGCAGGCTCGGTTCGGGCGAGCCCTGCGAGGTACAGTGTATAGGTGTTTGACTGAGACTCCAAGTGTAGGGTAGTCATCTGCGAACAATTGAAGCAAAAGAGTTACATAGATGCTGTGCCGGCAATGTAAACAAAAGTCCGTGGAACCGATACCGGTCTGTGTGCAAAACGTTCATGAGCCCTACGTTCCATCTCTCACGCGACATCTGCATGCTACGAATCTCCGGAGGATACTCGAGTTACATCCATAGACTCACCGCGTAGTCACCACTCACTCATGACCATCAGGCAACTCCAATCCCTTTTGTTGACAGGGCCGGGTCCGTCACCGTCTGCCCCAATATAACCGTCTCCTCAATCTGCTGCTTTGCCATCTTCTCCAACAGCCCTTCCAGGCGGGCATAGACCTCCTCCAGATGTTCCAGTTGTTCTCTCAGTCGCACATTTTCCGCGCGCAGCTCCGGTTCGAGCGCTGCGCGTCGCCGGGTCTCCTCGTCCAGCCGTCCGTCGCGCTCCGTTAGCCTGGCATGGACCTGCATCTTCCAGCGTTTGTCCTCCTGCTCGAGTAGATGGATGCGCTCCTCGTACGTCGCCTTCATCATCGCGACGACGTCGTGGGTTTGCGTCTCTGCGAGCGCCGCACGCTCGGTGAGCTCGTTGTTTTCCTTGGTCACCTCCGACGCATGCGATGACGCTTTGGTGTAGAGGTCGCGGAAGAGGTCGCGATCCTTCTCGGCTTCTGCATTGCGTCTCTGTAGCTCTTCATTTGTTACGCGGAGCTGTGCGAGGGTCTGCTCCCACTGGTCTGGGGTGGTGGGAGGTTGGGCGTCCGCCGGCGCCGCCCCAGGCGTCGGGGTAGTGATGACATCTCAGGAGCGGTACACTATGGCAGCTGTTCATATTCAAGTATTGTCAGACAAAGACTCTCACCTGTATGATCTGGGTTCTTAGAAGATGACGGCATGCAAATGTGTAGGCTGCGGCGACGAGTACAAGTAGGATGTAGCTGTAACCGGGGCCTCTAACGGAACAAAATGAGCACCTACGATTCCATATACAGCGACATGACCAAGTATCAGCATATACCGCGTCTAGTTCTTGTCTTGATTGGGCTCACTGCGCAGACCTGTCCTGGATGACACTGCGAAGGGAGAAGCATGGATAGAGGCGCCTGTGGTGTGTTTGCGGTGTTTGCGCGGGATCAAGCGTCTAGAATACCTTTGCCGAGGCGCGTAGCGCACAGCTGGCAGTGCGAGCCCCTAGTCAACAAGGTCTGCACTCGCAACTTCAAGTTAGCCCACGGTCGCCAACTCGCAATCTGTCTTCTTATCAGAGGATCCCGCTTCTGCTCCTCGATTCCAGCAGCTCCTGGACTGCACGACAATTAATCCTCACTGCCCACACCCTAGTTCGAACCCTGATACTAAGTCTAGTGGATGAATCAGTCGTTCTCAGCTCGAACGCCCACTCACTCATGCCAATCACCGCTTGCGCAGATCTCGATGGGCCGAGCATCACCCCCCGAAAGTCGGAACAGTACTCATGCGAGACGCCCCCCTTTACGATGACGCCGCACCTATCTATTCTCTTCCGGCCGAGCTGCTCTGTAGATATTCGGCGATACGTAGACGAGCCGGAGCAGTATCTGTCTTCCATCCGTCTGTCAATTGTGGCGCTCCGTCTACCTCTCGACGCCTCGATTCTGGGCCGCAGGCGTCGCCGACCTCAGTTCCCTTTCAGACGGGGTAGTGACGACATGGGACGGTCTCCTAGCCGTTCCTGTCGTCGCACCGGATGACTCTGCAAAGGCCCTCTTGGGGAGGTCGTCCCCGACTCTTATCAAGGCGACAGTGGTGACTCCGAGCACTCGAAGCTCGTTTCTTCCTCAGTTGCTTTCCGACCACACCGCACCGATCGTCTCCTTGTCGTTGACCATGATCCCTTTACATCCTTATGATCTCGGCGTTGTTCTCAAAATGAGCATGCCGAATCTGAAGAGACTCTCGCTCCGCGAGACATTGTTTACGAACCATGTCCCCAGCCTAGATCTACCCCACATAAGCGACCTTCCCGATCTGGATCCAGTGTCTGACGACGAGCTGCCCCACTTGCACTTTGTACATCTCGAACCAGCCGCGTACTTTCCATTCATTGCCGCCGATTCTCTACGGGACGTCGAGCTGTTGCCAACTCTCTCGATGGCACCGCTACCGGCAGAGTCGCTCTTCGAAGCACTCGCGCGCTGCAACCGACTCGAGAGATTGCGACTCCTGGCACATTCGGTCGCCGACACATAGTCCGCGACTGTCCACGCTGGTCATGGACCCCACCTCCCGCTGCCGAAAGTATTATCCGTCGGGATTGCAAGCATTTCCTCAGCGCGACAAACCATTACTGCCGTCCACGTCCCGAGCACAGCCCTGATCGACGCGTATTCCACTCAGGACGACAAGCCGTTCGAGCTCAATTGTCTCGAGATGGTGCCCGCAGAGCTGGTGCTGAAGCGGCCCTTCGACAGAGCGGTTCTCCGCCTATCCACACGGTTCAACGACTCTTGGCAACTGGACTGCTTCG
>NW_006766912.1:291357-298908 GCF_000275845.1 Dichomitus squalens LYAD-421 SS1 | reverse complement strand
GCCCCACTTGCACTTTGTACATCTCGAACCAGCCGCGTACTTTCCATTCATTGCCGCCGATTCTCTACGGGACGTCGAGCTGTTGCCAACTCTCTCGATGGCACCGCTACCGGCAGAGTCGCTCTTCGAAGCACTCGCGCGCTGCAACCGACTCGAGAGATTGCGACTCCTGGCACATTCGGTCGCCGACACATAGTCCGCGACTGTCCACGCTGGTCATGGACCCCACCTCCCGCTGCCGAAAGTATTATCCGTCGGGATTGCAAGCATTTCCTCAGCGCGACAAACCATTACTGCCGTCCACGTCCCGAGCACAGCCCTGATCGACGCGTATTCCACTCAGGACGACAAGCCGTTCGAGCTCAATTGTCTCGAGATGGTGCCCGCAGAGCTGGTGCTGAAGCGGCCCTTCGACAGAGCGGTTCTCCGCCTATCCACACGGTTCAACGACTCTTGGCAACTGGACTGCTTCGCGGACAACGTCCGTAACTTCCACATCTTGCTCGCTTCTAAGCAACAGCTGGGGCACATCGGTCTAGGAGACTTCCTGCACACCAGCCAGCTCACTCATCTCGAGGCCGTCGACCCCTCCGACGTCGAGAGACAGACCGTCACCGATTGGGTCGCCGTCCTGGGCGCACTTCCTCTGTTGACCCACCTGGAGGTGAAAGGCGTGGACGGCCCGAACAACGTCCTTCCGGCTCTGGCTGAGCGTCCCGTCGCGCCGCCCGGCGCGTCCACCGCGTGTCCGGCGTTGAGGATCCTGATGCTCGGTTGGGAACTGCCTGCAAGTACCGAGGCCGTGGACGGCGGGAATGCTCCCGAGCCTATCAGGAACGTCCCCGAGGCATGCGAATTGGCGACGTACCACGCTCGAGACGTGGAGGACCATATCCGATGGAGATGTTCCCCGATCCAGCCTCGCCTCGAGCGGCGGGGGGCCCGGGCAGCGTGTGGACTTGAGAAAACCGAGTTCTACGAGTACGAGCCTCTTGGACTCGGGGCGCGTGGCTTGGACGAAGGGACAGACGGAGAACAGTCGATTGCCTCGACTCGTCGGGATGGTGATTCGCCTTCCCTTGCGCAGCTTCGGAAGGCCGTGGGTGTACTGACCATCTATACCGGGTATCTGTTACTCATGCTGGCGCTTCGGTATGAATTGTGTCGACAGTGGTCGGTCGGTTTGACACAGTACATCCTGCAGTCGGGGTGTGGCCGTGATACAGTTGTGCCATGAACTAGGATACTGTTTGATAACATCAACAGTTTCTGTCGGCGGTGGGTACATGGACCAGCACTCAGACGAGCTGATATGGTGTCGCTCAGCCGAGGGGGAGGCAGGCGATCACTGCCTGTACTCATCAGATATATCCGCGCATCCCTGCTCCAGCGCAATGTGCATTATAATGATGCTTACGAAAGAGGGAGGGGGCAGCCTGAGAGCAAAAGACGATCAGCATTTCAAGAAAGCAGGATGAGGCCGGTCATGGCTACTCACGCGCGCGTACGACGGGCCGGTACCTGAGTGCCAGTAAACTGCGCTGTTTTCCTTGGCTCCTTGTGTTGAGCGACGAAGCGCCGCTACGGGCGTAGCGAGATGCTCCTCTCCCACACCTCCTGTCCTCATTTATCCGCACGGATACTAAACGACTTCCGCCTTGTCGTAGTAACCCATCGTGTGCTCCTATCCCACATCACACGCAGTATATATTTTGCGTGGGACCGTGCATCGTGATCAGCTTCATCATTCCACACCCTTCTTCTACCACTGATTAACAGACTGAAACTCAGTAGAGTCGGGTCAATCACTAGTGGGCCTGATAAAGTGCAATAGATTGGGGAAACACCTCAGGGGCGGTGCTACTCAAAGCGGTACGGAAAATCGGCGATACAAAGCGATCTACTTAGGGTCCGCGAATCCGGCATTGACCTCAGGTGGGAGACAGCGGCGATCAGATCGCATCGTCAGTCACTGGCACTGGTGTTGAGGGTGACCGGTTGACCGTCCCCTTGCAATCACGGCGGGCAGTCCATATCACCGGCTCGTCTCTATAAAAAAAAAAGTTCTGAGAAGCTCTTAGGGCGCTAGATAGCATCGCCACGAACCGCCACCTCGATCGGGGCCTTCGTGCAACACTCAACGTTGGCAGTCGCCTAGAGGGCGAGCCAACGGCATGAAGCACCAAATCTTGCTTTTTTACGAGACGCACGATCCTAGGAAGCGCGCGCGCGAGTTGCATGACCTAGAACAAGTGCAATCCAAACGATGACCAATTAATATGCGGACACCGACGTCTTGGGAGTGGGGGCATACCTGGAAAGTGGAAACGGCATCTTGGAGCGTCTGCCGGTGCTCCGCCAACGTTTCTGCGTGCTCATCTTTCGCGAAGAAACGGCGGAAAGAGTTCTCCTTGCGCATTTGACCCATGGCTTCGCCGATCGTCTGCAGTTTCCTATTTCCATAACACCTCTCAGAACCAGTGTCCGCTCGATCGTGGCCCGTTATGGAGTCCACTCACCACTCGAAGAGAGCCAAGTTCAGCCTTGTGGGATCGTCCAGCTCTTCCTCCTTGACATCATCCATGGCGGCGAGCAGTCCTCTAGCGAGGTCCTCGGTGAGTGCCGCGATCTTCTTGCACTCCTTCCTGTTACTCTTCATGGCCTGCGGGTGCGTAAGTCCGACCGTCAGCCAAAGAGAAGCTTACACATGGAAATGATACCCACATCTGCATGCTCCTTGACCTTGGACGCAGCGTCCACAATACCCTGCATATACGGCACGGATGGGGCCAGCGTCGTGGCCACCGCAAAGGACACTTTGATGCCGGCGACGACGGTGGAGCTTCGAGGAAGGTGGGGCCCCACCTTCGCCCTGGCCTTCGTAGCGAGAGCGGATACGCGATGGAGAGGCTTGGTGGAGACAGATTTGAGCTTGGAGAAAACGGCAGATGCCATTGTTCGTGGTGTACGGCGTTGACGAAAAGGTGGGTAGTGAGACGGGGATGAGTAACGGTAAGGGCTCAGAGGTCTCTCGCCCCCGCCAGCCCGCGCCGAGGAACGCGAGAGGCGGTCCTACTAGGAAACCTTGTGAAGGATGGGCATATTCACGCCTCCAGTCAATGTGGTCTCGTCTTCTAGACACCGCCTCAGGGCGGTGAGTATCGAAAGTCCACCACGTGGCATGCGCCGACATCACCTCCCACCACACCAAGTACGACTACTATCCGCGTCTGACGGACGCCGCGTTTCAGACGTACTCCCCATAACTTGACAAAACCCAGCTTGACTGTGATACAGCAAGAGGCGGAAGGGGAAAGTGACGACCTGCGTAAGGCCGCCTGCTCGGCGGGGAACGGCTTGCGTAAGACAAGGACGCTTTACAGGCTTTCGTTATATGTACGCGCATTAGACTTTCGAAATCAATCAAACAGAACACATCAGCAAATGGATAGGAGGATACGGAATGGCTCTTCAAAACGATCTGCAGCTTTCAGGATGACCTCCGACGAGGCGCATGTCATCAATCGTGTTTGTGGGGCACAGCCGAGGGCTTCTACGCGCCACACACTATGATATCAACCGTGTACCGGATAGTTTGCGTCTATGTCAGCTTGAAAGCTATCAGCCTCACGAGGTACTTGGTAAATGGTACCGTCCGTGTCAGATACATAGTATGCACAAATGGTACACGATGTTCAATTAGTGCTCGGCTTCGGTCCAGATTATTCGACCCTTCGACTCACGTCTGTTTGCGTAACAATCTTGATATGGGAGGTCTTGAGTGCATCGGACAGACGGAGAGACCTGGTTGGTAGCAATGGGAGGCGGGCTCCAGCGAGCTATGTGACGGCGTTTGCCGCCTGAGTAGACGCCTCCGCTCGGTATATTCCGGTAGTGCTGCAACCAGAACCCTCCGTCGTCGCCTCTGTTCTCTGTTCTCAAGTCAAACGCGCCTGACGTTCTCACTGCCCGCCCGCTCTTCCACATCATGACTACCAAGGGTATCAATGCGAACAGCGATGGTAGTGACTGAAGAGATGCTGGGGCCAGGTTCTCAGATTGGATTGTAGGACATCGAGGGAATATCTGTCTGATGCCTCCATCCCCTGCCCGCAAACCGGCTATGGTGAGCGGGGCAATCCTACTAGGAAAAAGCTTGTTAAGACAGCAAACACGGAAGCAGTGAGAACTTCTGTCATTCCACTCCGCCTGAGCCTCCCGACGACGAAAAGGGTGCCCATGGTCCTTCCAGAATCGCGGCCTCGGACTCCTCTCTCGAATCATGTCTTGAACCGTTTTCTTGAATCTCCTGGCACCGATCCGCCGTTGTTGACTACTCCTTACCTTAATGTTCAACTCAGGGCACAATGTCAATGCTCGTCTTCATCAGCTCCGCCTCTCGCGCCAATTGAATCAGTGTCACAACTTAAAGTCTGGGTTCTCCGGGTGCATGACGTGTCCAGTGTATGTGGGTTCTTTATACATGAACATTGACATACCGAAGTGACCCGAGAGAGCCAAAGAATTTTAGAGTTTCGGCCGCGATGCTATCCTTGAGGGTGCTATCGGCGTAGTGTTAGTACCTCGGCCAGCCCTCTCCATCGGGAAGAAGGATCTCTTACAAGCTCTTCTCGTGGTTGTCTGCTACCCCCGTGAGTGCGGTGCGGGATTATGCTTCTGCAGGGATGATCACGGCAGCTCCAATGTGACATGGAAGATGTCAATGAGCGAAGATGTCGTCGTCGTCGTATAGGAATCCTCACGGTGCCTTGTTCATGTTCGTCTAAATAGCCCCTCCCAGTCCTTGCTCTCGACACCCTGCGTCCATCTCCGATGGCAGTCATGGATTCGGTCTGCTCAGGGGGATTGCTGATACTTATCAAACGTGCAGCTGGGTTTTCATGAAGATTACTCGATGTGTAGCAATCCGAGCATCGATTCCGAGAAACGGTTTCGCCGTCGGAACCTTAGTTGGCATATAGGTGAGTGGCATCTTCGACGAGCGCGGCGCATAGCCTTATGCGCTTCCCGAAGGTGACATAGCAGTTTCGGCTTTAGATGATCGCCTGTGACTGGCTGTCATGCACACGTTCTCGCAAGGTTTGCTTACATCTCTAGCTTCGCTTCCAGGAGTTGCGCCCCTTCGTGAACTAGATCCAGGTCTTCTCCTCCAGGGACCAGACTGAGGTATTCCTGGAGTCACTCTGGGTATCTCTCTGACCGTTGATATGCCGTATGGGACCGTCTGTGTGACTTTGGTGGTCTTCCCTATGTCTCCCTACTACCTCGATCTCTCTACTCCCAACATACAGTTCATCCAAGCATTTACCTCATGGATGCCAGCAGTGCGGTATCCAGGTATGTTCCCCCCATCCACCATGGTCTGCAGACTCCGAACATTCTGGCTTCACCAGTGCTCAGTCTGAGTTTATCGTCCGCATATGTGCCTCGGTATCGCTTGGTGAGTGGGCTTCCCTTCCCTGATCCTGGGCAGGTGATGCTAAAGGCCTCCCGCTCGTAGCGATATTGTACTACGACTATGCGTTGACTATCGTGGCGGAGGTGGAGCGGTTTTGGATGCGTCGCTGGTCCCTCGTGTCTCTCATATTCTTCCTGAACCGGTATCTGTCTCTTCTGGGCCATATCCCCGTGGCATACGAGCTTTTTGGGGTCTATGATGCTTCCGTAAGTGCTCCATCCAAAGATGCCTCGGGTACACGTTCTAACAGGTCTCCAGGTGTGAGCTTCGTCCGCCGTCCGGGATCGGTGGTTCAGCACGCTGATTGCGCTCGTAGCTGTAATATACTCCACCTCTACCAGCAAGCGCTAATTGCCGCAATTCAAATCATCATCGGAGGTGCGAGAGCCGCAGGCTGTACAGGAGAGCTACGATTCACACGCGTCGTACCCACACAGTGCTTCAACTATTCCGTACCTATGCGCTGTACAACCGTAACCGACGCATGCTCTTCTTCCTCTTTGCGTACGGTCTTGTAGCAGCCTCCATTGCTATCGTAAGTGCATTCGCGCAACATTCCAAAGCTCAATGTGAAGTGGATGCGTTACAGTGGGTTGTGACGAAGGCATTCGGGATCTCGAAGGCGGACCCACAGGACGCCGTTTCGACCTCTGGCTGTGAAGGATTCTTGTTGGAAGCCGAGTGAGTGCCGGGACATCTGACCTCTCGCTTGTTTCTACATTGACAACGACGTATCGATCAACGATTTACCCAGAGGTCGCTGTACGTCGACTCGATTCGCTGAGTCCTGGGGGCTTTGCTTACGCCTTGTGGCGTAGTCTTAGCGGGGGCTTGGAGCATCTCCTTAGCATTCGACGCAGTAATATTCATGCTCACGCTCTACAAGACGCTCGACGCGGTATTCCGCAGCGCAACTCGAAGTAGTCTTAGTACTCTTCTATTACGGGACGGTAAGCACGTTTCACCTTGTCGTCAGTTGTTGATGGACGCACTCATATCGTGACTTCTGTCTCTGTAGGAGCATTCTATTTTGGGTACCGTCCTTCTCAGCCAATTATTGCAGGTCGACGGTGCTGATGATTTCTCTGGTGTGAAATCACGAAGAATCCTTCTCCTATGCAATGTCGCAAACATCGTGACCCTTGTCGTAAGTCGCAAAGTTCATGTTCGACTCGGAAACCCAGCCATAACCCCTAAACGTATCCCGCCGCAGCTCACGCAGCTTCCCGTAAGCAAGCATGATGTTCTGTGCCCCACAATACCTCTACTCAGAACGTGTGAATTCATCAAATAAACAGCCATCGCTTAGAGGGATAAGCGTCAATAGAACCACGACGTATGTATTGGCACGCGCAGCTTAGTACCAGTGGTTCCGGTGTACTAACCCATCAGGAAAAAAACTATTTCTCGCGAGCCCCCCACCGGAGTTCCCGAACATTGCGAGACCCCACCAGAGCTCCCGAGCATCGCGAGCCCTCTCGAGTCGTGCCTATCAGCTTGCGAGCGCTCGGAAGCCCAGCCGAGGTTCCGAGGACGCCGTCAAGTGATGACAATCGCCCGCTGCTCCCTTTCTACTCATGGGACTTGTCCTGCACCTGTAGAACCAGTGTGTAGTCGCTGCCATGCAGAATCTAGTCACAGGATCTCCTCTTGTGCGAGTAGAGCAGTACAATAAATGCGCAAAGTTTTCAACGACCGGCCCTAAACCCCACGTGGCAACATCAACATGCCCGTTAATGCTGGCGTTGCCTCCACTACTTTGACGTCTTCCCCCCTCCTCCATGACCCCACTCTGTCGTCCGGTTTGATTCATGGGCTTTGAGTACCTGAGCTCGCTGTGAGTGAACCATCAGAGTTTATTGTGAGTTTTTCATCTATCAAGCCCTGCTCGTATGTCTCCTCGGTTTATTAGACTGCGGTACCATTAAATTCTGGTCTATTCTTGGTGAGTTCATATTGGTCTGCAATGAGTAGATGGTAAGCCATCGTTTTGCTTGTGTTAGTTGCCCCATAGACTCGTGTTGGTGTAGTTGTGGTGGCAGTGGCGTTGTACTGGACACCCATACTGTGCA
>NW_006766912.1:262757-291174 GCF_000275845.1 Dichomitus squalens LYAD-421 SS1 | reverse complement strand
ACCTGAGCTCGCTGTGAGTGAACCATCAGAGTTTATTGTGAGTTTTTCATCTATCAAGCCCTGCTCGTATGTCTCCTCGGTTTATTAGACTGCGGTACCATTAAATTCTGGTCTATTCTTGGTGAGTTCATATTGGTCTGCAATGAGTAGATGGTAAGCCATCGTTTTGCTTGTGTTAGTTGCCCCATAGACTCGTGTTGGTGTAGTTGTGGTGGCAG
The DNA here is from genome assembly GCF_000275845.1 of Dichomitus squalens LYAD-421 SS1. Classification (NCBI taxonomy): domain Eukaryota; kingdom Fungi; phylum Basidiomycota; class Agaricomycetes; order Polyporales; family Polyporaceae; genus Dichomitus; species Dichomitus squalens. The sequence goes on along the minus strand of NW_006766912.1, from coordinate 290,956 downwards.
TGGCGTTGTACTGGACACCCATACTGTGCAAGTCACAAACGCAGCGACGAAGGTTGCAAATGCCAAGCTTGAAGCGTGCACAGGGTGGACTGACAGCGAAGATGAGGCGGAGCAAGGTCGCTTTGGACTCGGACTCGAGGGAACTAGTGTACTACAACGATTAGTAGCGTGGCTTTTATACTGCGGGTATTATAGTCTTTGAATGATATTGGTTTCTGTGTTCATATGGATGATTCGTGAGGGGCGTGCATGCTACGATACCATGTCTATCAATGTCTTGATGCCCGCTTGGGAGTACTCGAGAGTACTCGAGAGCTTCTAGGTAGATCTCGTGCGACCTCTTGAGGCGCTAGTGGGAGCTATGCTGGTCTCCATAACAGGGTACTTGCCTCGACTGTCTAATCGGTCTCTGGAGCATCTATACCTCTTTCGAGGCAGGTATATTTTTCCTGATGCCAACACCTATGCAGGATTTCGACCTCGTTGATGTCCCGCTTGATGCTAAACATCCGCGACCCAGCCATGCGCGAACCCCATCTGTCAGAGCCACCGTCTGCAGCCACGACCTGGGTGTTCGCCACTGTCGCTCTCGATACATTCGCCACCGAGACCGGGAGTAGTAGCCTGGCCACCTATTCAGAAGCGCCGAGCCACACGGGGGGCTGTGAGACGGATCCATCAGTACCTCGAGGGCTTGAAAACAATGGCCAATCATGAAGGTGGAGAGCCGATATGATGCAAGGGGGCTTACTATTTTCCGGTCCTACAGCATCTGCGCGGCGCAGCGATGATGCGTCCATGCGGAATGATCACGCACAATACAATGCAATTTCGAGACATACACTCAATTCCTTCTCAAGATAACTTGTCATCCTCAATTCTCTGGCAGATCAAGAGGTCTGAGCTGGGGGTGTCACGAAGGATGTGACTTGTCAACATACCGTACTCTCTGTTGCTGGTTATAACAATTCTATGTTGATAGTGTCGGCACAAGTTGGTCGGTTTGACGCATAGTATACTATTCTGGACCATGTGAACATAACGGCAATACATTCAAGTGACATAGGGCACTGTTGTATACAATTACATTTATCGATGGGAAAGCGTTACAGCACTGATGCGAGAGCAGCAGGAACCTACACTACAATATCCTTCCGTTTCTCGTACATGGATACATGCAAGGGAGAGGAGGACGAAGCCTACTTGAAGTGAGCCTTTGCGTACGCGTCCAATTGTGCGAGAAATTCGTTCTGCTCTTGTAGTGACTTCTGTGCGCTGTTATGGAGTCAGAACCTCTATCGTCGTAGTAGTGATGACTGTCACTCACAATTCTTGAGCGAACTTAGGCAGGTCCTCCGGACCCTGCAGGAGACCTTGTTCGATCAATGCTCTCTGTCGAGTTTGAAGCCTGGTACGATCACCTATGAGTAGTTGTGCTATGCATAGAGATGAGAGCTCACTTCGAAGCAGGACTAGGCGGTGGTTTGTGATGTCTACGTCGAGGAGGCCACTCCGGCTCGGGTGATTTGTCTCTACCAGATTTCTGTCGCAACTTCGCCTTCTTCGCAGCTTTCTTCTTCTCTTCGATGAGCTTCTGCACTCGCTGGCCCTCGATAGTGCTCTCCGCGATGAGAGCGTCGTTACGATGGGTATACTGAACGCCGAGGGAATTAAGAGTTTTCTCAACATCATTCGGTTCATTTGTCATCTCGGGTGCGGCTACAAGATCGATCATGGATCAGAGGGCTCCTCTGTCGGCGACAAGCCGGTGCTCACCATCGTCAAACAACAAAGCGCCGAGACCACGGAATTCGTCCTGCAGATTCATGTTAACAGCGTCATAACAAGTGAGGGGGTGAAGGTCTCTCACATATTCCTTCCCCGTCTTCGCTTCCTCTTCGTATACCCACTTGACACCATCATGCTTTGCCTTCGGACGCTTCGCGCCTCCGCGTCCGCCCATATAAGCAAATGCCCAGTCAAGATCGCTGATGTTCGCGCGCTCAATCTAATGGGCATCTGATGAGTTCTTGAGAATCCAGGGACCCTGAGCACAGCCCATACCGCCATCTTTGTCGCTAAGGTAGACTCGTGTAGCTTGAAGATGTTCTTGATCCCGAACAGCTCACCCTGCTTGTTCTTGTCACCCTGCACGCCCTCGAAGTATCTGAGGGCAAACCACTTCAATACCAACAACGCCCTTCGGAGAGGCATCGCGCACCGTGTCTGTAGGCTTGCGTTGTACCCGACTTGCATTTGCTGCTGCTTGTAGACTTGACGGGCGTAAATCAATTCCTCGATCGAACCAGCACCAAGCAAACGGTATACGGATACGTCCCGCGTCTGCCCGAAACGATACGCTCGGTCCATGGCTTGCAAGTCGTGCGCTGGATCTGCGGATGTTGCGTCGTTGCGTCAATCGTGTAAACCACTGTCGAGATATTACGCACGACTTACTCCAATTCGGGTCTGCAACAAAGCTGCCCTTAGACCCTTCTTTCGGAACACGCGAGAACGTGGACTCACCGAAGATGACCACCTTGTTTGCCGCCGTGAGGTTGAGACCTGTTCCCCCAGCCATCGTCGAGATCAAGAAGATGAAGATGTTGGGGTCCTCTTGGAACCTATCGATGACAGGCATTCCTAGTATATATATGTCAGTGCTCAAATCATGAAAGATGGGGCACAAATGATCGCCCACGTTCGGACTGCTTCGTGGAACCATCGAGCTTGACGAAGCCATGACCTGTCATGGTTGGAGGTAATGGTGAGTGATCGTTCCAACATTGCTGCCGAAACGCACCTTCAGCGTTGAGATGGAACTCCAACATTTCGAGGAGCTTGACAGATTTCGTAAAGATGAGGACTTTGTTCGAGTCCTTCTTCCAGTCTTTCAACAGGGTCTCCAGGACCTGCCACTTTCCACAATAGTCCGGCTTGAGCATTGCAGGACCGTACTTGGGAATAGGACCCGGAGAGAACGCCATGCGAGCGAGTTCCCTGTTCCGCGCAGTCTGTGAACGATATAAGTTAGAGTATTGAGCACGGACCAGGTGCAACTAACCTGTTCAATCGTATCCGTTGGAGCTGTGTGCAGAGTAATTAATCTGATGTCATATGTGAAAAAATCCGCAGACGCACAAGGCAGGATCAATGCGAGATGGTTTGAAATCTTGATCAACGTCGACATGTACTTGAATAAATCCCCCTGATGGACTGGATGACAACATTTCTTCCTCCTGCGACGATGGAAGTCTTCAGCGATCATTGTTCGACGCGGCATGAAAAGACGTACGGTTTTCGCGACCCGCATGTGCATAGTGCATCCTTGTAGATGAGAGACTTGACTGCGTCAAGGTTGATGATTCGCTTATAAATGGCGACCTGTGTAGGGGTCAATGGACAGAAGACTACTTGGTCCGTCTTGCGTGGGAGTTGGTCCTGAATGATTTGCTTCGTCCTAATGAGGGTATGTGAGACACCTGGACGTGGAGACTACATGACATGTACTCACCGTCGAAGAAATAGCTGCGGTAGCAGCTTCTCTGTAAGCACCTTGGCAACGAGCTGTATTGCACACTGAGTAAGAAAATTCACTGCGATTGCAAAAGGGAATAACCACTCACGGCCGCCTTGACATGTTCCTCGTCAGAGGCTGACTTGCTCTGTCCTAAGCGCAGCGGCTTCTCGACGTAGCTCTCCCACTGCTTCCGAGTTCCGACTGCACCCGGGTTTGTCCAGTTCAGAACAGTCCACAGCTCTTCATAGCCGTTCTGTATCACTGAGAGGATATTTCCCTGAGTTAACCTGGCATCCCGAGGCTGCTGAGGATGACGTACCAGTGCCACTCAATCCGTACCTGCGTTTGCACGTAAACCTACTGAAGGCAGAGGCGAGCTTCGACCTGGGATTCTTCACACGGTGTACTTCATCGATGAAGATGCATGACCAAGGGAGCTCATCTATCAGATCAATGTCCATCCTTGCAACGTCGAAAGACGTCACGACTGGGCAGGCCATCAGGGAAGGTCAGGTTCAGCTGACGAGCATCACTTACGAACATCGAGGCGACCCAATTTGAAGTCGTTTAGAGCTTCAGCGCGAGCCGCAGGGGGACCTATATACATCCCGATCTCGAAATATCCCCACTGCGGAGTCGTTGGTGCATATAAGAACTGTGAAGAATTTGGCTACGTACCGTCTTGAACTCGCGCTCCCAATTTCCGACTACGCTGCTCGGCGCGATGATGAGGCACGTCGGCCACGTTGCATTTGCTGCGGGTAACTTCCGACGCTTCTTCCAATCTGAGCTGTCTTGAAGCTTAGAGACATGGTTTCGTCGCCGATCTATGTCGAGGGTCTCTCCGCGCTTCTGCATTATGGCGGAAAGAAACGAAATCACCTGGATCGTCTTCCCTGCGCGATCAGTTAGTCAAGGCGTCAAAGAGTCAAAGCATTCCACTCATATACTTGCCCTAGGAGCGAGAGGACGTGAGCAAACAGTAAAATTGGATAATTTCTACACGTACTAGCCCCATGTCATCTCCCAGCAGTCCGCCCCTACCCTCCATGTACTTCTTCCAAAAGAATCTAATCCCATCGCGCTGGTACTCACGCAAGAACGTGTTGATGCGTTCTGGGACTTTGTGTTCCCTGTCCAGGACGAGAGGGCCAGTCACTTGCTGCCCGGGCTTCAATTGGAAGAGCGGCTTCGGCTGAGTGAACTGGCGCTCGGTAGCATCTGGTAAGGGCTGGTAGTAGGCGAGATACAAGGTAGCGTACCTCTTCTACGTAAGGGTCAACTTCATACTCGGGCTCCGTATCAGATCCTGAGTCATCTGCTTGTTTCGCATGCGTGAGGGAGGATGTTGTCTTCTTGACCACAATGGGCGCCTTCGATCCTGTGTTAGACGTAGCTATCAGGTACAATCCATTGATACATAGAGGAGAAACCCAACCAGACGAGGAGCTGGGCACCGAAACGGACGCGGCGGGCAGACTTTCTTCGTGCAGCCAGTCGAACTCATCCGACTCGGGCTCAGTGATGGAGTCGTCGGTGAGGGCTGCGGGTGGGTTCTTCGCTGTCGACAGTCTGGTGCTGCTGGATTGAGTAATGCCTGGTGGTTGCTGTTCCCCGTGGTCCACATGAAATTCCTCAGCTTCATCGGATTCGTACTCTGTCAAACAAAATGAGTAACTGGCGTATCCAGACACAAGACGAGTTTACCAGTGACTGAGTCGCAAGCATCCTCTGCAGGTTTGGTCGGAGACGTCGACTTTTCCGTGGACAGAGCGGCGGACACCTTCGTGGTTAGCTCTCGCTGCTCCTGAAGTTCTTCGTCCAAATCTTGATATTTTTCCTCTTCCTCTTCTTCTTCCTCTTCATCATCAGCAACCTCTTTCTCGCTATCAGAGTCCACCGCGATACCGAGATTGCCTGTGATTGATCAGAATCAACTACCTCGCCACTTACGGTGGATCGTGCTCACCGAAGTATTGTACTAGAAGGTTTCTCGGTGGAGGAGATGCCTCTGCTATATTCTCTTCCTCTATATCTGATAGTAAATCAACAGAGCCAACAGTAGACCATGCTATCGTCTTACCTACTGAGCGAGTGCGAGAACCACTGCTGGAAGCGCCAATGCCATTGAGTGTCTCTCTGGGCCGCTTCTTGCGCGGCGGCTCGCCTGCCTTCTGACTATTGCTCGACTTACTATGACGCTTCTTATTTTCTGGTATGAACGATCCAGGGTTGAAATCTGAGTCCGAGTCGGGGTCTTGTCAAACGTGAGCAAGGAACGAAGCACAAGGAAGATAATTCGAGCTCTACCTAGCGGAACCACGCTTGACTGCTCATTCCCTGGGAAGGTGCCGTTAGAGAGAAAAGTCAATGATAGAAGGAGTCGGGCATACTCTTCTCGTACGCTGAGATCTTTGGACGTGCTGTGGTCATCATGGTGGTTATTGGGAAAAAGAGGCAGAACCGGAAACGGTAATGTGTGCAACTCAGCGTCTAACCGATTTGGGATTGGGTTGCCATATGAGCGCTTGCCATGTGTCCGGGTCCCGGGAACGGAGGCTCCCGATCCTGCCTTGAACCGTCTTGTCACCAGTGACTGAGCGGCTTCCGGACGACGTCCAAGACCCAATGCTCTTCGTTGCTCCATACAAGCCAACCGCTGTGCATCGGCGCTCTGGCGAGTCACATATCGACGTTCCTCGTCCTACAATTCCGTGGCAGAGGAGGCACTTCGGGTTGCAACAGGGCCCTAGTCGAATCGGGCGCGGTCGACTCTGTACACCCATTGAATATCTGGTAATGCTTGCCAATATCCGCGACTAGTGTCACAAGCCGTTCTTGGCTAAAAGGTACGTAGGAGACCATGTTATATATTGCCCTTGACTAAAGACACTACGCAATTCATTTCCTTGATGCGCGCGTCTGTGAGCGCATCGCCAAGCGCCCGTGTCTGAACATACAGTTGCTAGGTTTTGCGCACCACGATAATTGGGAAGACATGAGGAGTCTTCTGCATCACGCACACTACGGCGACCGCATCCTCTGAGTATCCCGGAGCCGATCTCCGTTGATGCACCTCGCCAGTCTTGTCAGCGACGCCTTCGAGGACCTTCGCGACTTTACTCCTCGGTGCGTTGCTAGTCTCCGATGAGCATCGGCTGTCCACCCTCGCGAAACTTGCGACGGTTGAGCTCCTATGCACCCGTAATTATCCTGTCGCCGCACAGCACAGTCCAAGCCGTGAGTGCCATGCCCTTCGCGCGTGCCTATCGGGATGATGGCACTCTTGAAGCCGCGCTTGAGGACATGCCACTGGCCCTCGTGGACTGAGATCGGTGTATCGTCAGACATGGGGGCTTCGCTGGCGGCCAGGCCGATCAACCCCCTCAGACGACTCGCAGTCCGCGGCGCCTAGGTAAGGGACTTTTGCCTGTTATAATCAGTGGGACGAGACCTGTAATCGATTCAACGCTGGCAATATGATTTTGCGAGACGTACAAGCGGATAAGTGCATGGCTATCCCCAAATGTTCATGCTTACGCTTACGTGCACATAGAGATTTTTGGTGCGTGGCTTCTCTAATGGCGTCTCCACCGAGAAGTGGAGGGACTTCAGTTGTTACCCACACAGCGGCTATGTTGCTGGATGTGAGTGCATCCGCGCTTGTTGATCGAGTACGCCGCCGGATCAGTGTATTCTGCCGCTCAGCTCATCTCCGGACCGGTTACGTTACCTTGGTGACAATGCACATCGAGATGCATGCTGCACCATTCCATCCATTCATTCTTGATTTCTTTAACAATTGTGTTATCGTCGTGTAGCGTCGTACTGGGGAAATGGCAAATACTCGCAAGTACTGCAGTATGCGTCCGTCAGCTTGAAGCTTGGACTTTGGAATTTGATACCCTTCCTGTTCATCCCACCCATAACGGGCCGCCTTTCTCTAATGCCCATAGCTCCAAGAGACAGTCAGAGATATCAAGCAATCCCGAGCGACCTTAGTCTTGGAAGTGGGAAGTCTGGCCCAAATCCGGTGGCAGGGCTTATTGTTGGGAGAGGTCGGAGGCTGAGCGCTGATGGCCCCAGTACAGGACTCGTAGATCTGACCGTTCACGGTTACGAGCCATATACTCTGCTTCTAGTTCTGTAGGCAATGCGACTCGGGCTCGATTGCATGCTTGAGCACGTCTTTGTTTGGCAGATCTTCCATCCGTTGCTTGTGGCTCTTGATACTCGTTCCCGTCCCGTGTTCATCATCTTGTTTCAGTTGGTAACGTTCTACCAGTGGCGCGAATCTCGAAGAGGTTATAAAGCACAGGATACTGTTTACCCTTCTATGAGACTCGATAACTCCCACGGCAGCGACCTTCCAGCCTCCAGCTCCATATTACGCTTCCAGCCGACTCTGACTTTCTTTCCCCCCACACACTGTTTGCGGACTACAGGTAGATGTTTTCATCGGCAGTCACCACAGATGCACGTTTCGCAATGTGAGAACAATACCGATTGTCAATCCCCACACAACCATGATTTTAAGACTGCCATCCCCACCCAGCGCTGACTCCGACTATATCACTCGCATCGCGTCGGCAGTAGCTCTTGGTGAGTCCTCACAATGTCCTTGAGTAGACCCGCATATTTTGATGACGTCCATTCGTCAGCAATTCTCTATTACGACTACATTTTGATCTTCAGCGCTGAGGTGGCGCTGTTCTGGAAGGCATGCTTCAGCTTGGCCTCATTCATCTTCTATCTCAATCGGTACTTGACATTGTTCAGTCACGTCCTTGTTCTGTACGAGCTCTATCGCGTCTCCGATGAGAATGTGAGTCTTGCGCATGTAATGGTCATCGAGCGGGACATTGATGCACACTCTGTGCCGCCTAGCTGTGAGCCCATATCAGACGAGAGCTAGTTGTTATCAGCTGACGCTGCTCCTGGGAGATGTCTGAAGCTGCAAATATACCATCAGCTGTGGTCTGCAGCCATTCAAGTTATCGTTGCAGGTATGGTCATATCCGTTGCTTAATTGTCATCACAAAAACTCACTGTGTGACGTTGTATCGTGTACTACATCAGGGCTTCAGTTCTTCCGCCTGTATGCGCTGTACCGAGGTAGTCGTCGGGTTATCTCCATGGTGTTCGCTATCTTCATCGTATGTTGCATGATCTCAGCCGTGCGTGCTTCTCCTTTGGATATATACGTATTTGGAACTCTGACGGGTATTCTCCGGATATACAGTGGTCATATCTGGTCATATTCGCAGACGCGGAAGATGCCTTCGAGTTACATACGAGAGAATGGTATACCTGGTGTTGGCTGCGATCTCACTATAACTGTGGCTCAGTAAGTCTTGTGCATGATCCACTTAACCGAGTATGACGTGAACGCTTTGATTTGTTTCCGTCTACAGAGGAAAATGTACGTGACATGTGTGTTCGCTATACTATCCCTTCCAGTCTAGCTTCAGCTTCGAGGAAAACTTCCAGATTTAGCCATCGTCTGGGCCAGTATACTTGGCCATGACCTGACTGTCTTCATTCTCACGATGCATCGTGTACTTCGAGTGGAATCAAGATGTAGAGGTTATATACTGACCATCCTGATGCGTGATGGTGAGTAACCACAGGAAAGTAAAGAGACCTGCGCTGGCACAAATCCTGATGGACTTTACCTAGGCGCATTGTACTTCGCGTATGACATTGCAGAGCAAATCACACGGCAGGCAAAGCGCGATGGTCCAGGTGAGGAAATCTACGCTAAACATACGGGCGATGCAACGTGCCCATAAGATTACCCAAATGACAAAGAGGGATACAAAGGCCCACTGGAAATGCTAGGGCCAGGTTGCATTGCCTATAAATGCTGCACAGATTTCCCTGCTTGGAGCCTGGCGCTTTGCCCGCCGTGTCATCAATGCGAACTGCGCCTGACTAATCATGTCTCATGTTCGCAGGGTGCTACTCGTGTGTCATGTGTGCAACATATCAACCTGTCTGGTGAGATACTCTGAACAGTCGGGGACGCACACTCATGAGCATGACCGAGTTTCTAGCTCTCTCAAGTAAGCCTCAGATCCCGAATGCATTGCGCTTCACTCTGAAATCCAGACGCTCCGGAGTCGGCTTACCGAGGTATCAGTGTCACCACGACAAACGTGTACGCCTGCCAAATCCCCTCCTCTACCGCCCATACCCTAATGAATTGATTAGAATTGCGAGTACCCTCATGACACGCCTCATGCTCAATCTTCGCAATCCAAAACTGCTCGAGCACCAGTACAGAATTTCAACTAATCTAACAGAATTCCTCTCGCACTCTGATCCCATCTCGTCTCTGCAAAGCTCGTCGTTGGCATGATCGCCGCACTCTTGATGACGCTATTGCCCTCTTCAGTTTACATACGACTTCATTGCGTTTCTTTTGCACATCTCTCCGGACCTATTGCCTCTCTGAGATACGGACCATTGGGCCACAGGCCTGTAGCATAGTCAAGCCGCTACCTCTCCTTCAAGTCTGATTCTTAACTTATGCTCGGTACCACCCATGTATTTCTAGCTCCATCAGAAAACTGCGCATTGCTCCCTTCGCTGCATTTTTTGCGCGCGACGGCCTTGGTAGCGAGCCAGTAATTGCATGTGTCGAACTAGCCTATATGGCGTTCGCAGACAGTGCAAGCGATAATTCCGCCGTGAGACCTGGCGCTTGTATTGAAGCCAGAAGTCCTCACGTTGCGAAGCAATGTTGAACGGACTCAATCGTTTACTCACAATCGTGTAACACTCCGCTTCAGGTGGCTTCGCACCCAGGGGCCGAACATACGTTGTACCTGGTGAGTTTTTGTATGACAGCGTCACTGGTACCGCCGTGCAGGATCCCCATGGTAGCGTAGGAGCCGCTGGCAATGTACATGCCGTCAGGGGAAAGCGCGATGCGGGAGACGCCATCTGTATGCCCTTATTATACTACCTAGTAGGGTCTGCTTGCGCGCGATCCCATGACCCTAATTGAGCAGATCCGTCTTCAGTCACGAATGTCAAACCGTCTGTCACAAGTTCGTGTTCGTGTTAGTCACGCGGTCCAAGTGCAGCCATAGTAGTTGAAACATCGCCCTAAGGCTTTTTTCCCAACGCTTTGATGCTCAGGCTCTCATCATGACAGGGCACATACTATACTTGCGCACTGACCTTCTTTAGCGGCCTTATCGCTCCGATACTTCTTAGCCCACTCGGTGATCACCTCAGCCTGAGGGACTATAGGGAAAGTCATTACTGAAATGCGCAAGATGACCAAGTCTGACATACATTCCCATTGGCCACCTGCAGTTGTCGCAGGACGTAATAGCTCCTCAATGGTTCATTTCATGTACAAGGTGATTCCATGATCCTGGAGCACGATCATAGCTAGAAGAATGCGGTCATGACAAGAGCAGCACGCTTGAATCAACAGCAGATACTCACATATGATACCGAGAGCCAAGAGAAAGATGCACGATATCATAAGGTTGCGAGACATCTAAGCTAGCAATCAAGAAATATTTCAACAGTCTGGAGTCGAGAGGCGCCTGTGACTCAGAACGAGAGGGCAACTGAAGGCGGCGGGTTGGGTTTTCCCGTGGGTGCCAGTAGATGCTCAGGGGCCTACAAGGGCAAGGAACGATGAACGTGGTCTCCGCCCATGTTGGTCTGGTGTTCATAAGTCGACTGGAGAGATACCCGCGCTGAGTAACGTGTGCTTAAGGCGCTCGGCTGTCATTGCGCATGCTTTCCTAGGGCGTCCTGGCTATGGAGCGACGGTATGCGTCTGTCCATGGCCTATTGCAGGCCTAGGCGCAATAACTTGAGTAAGCTGTGTGGTCCGGCATTAGAGACCTCGAATGGTTGTACCATCAGGACTAGAGCGCCACGCCTTCCTTGTGAGACCGAGGAGGACCCGTTCGTCATAAGACACAACTACAGGTTCACGGAGGCACACACCGAAATCTTCAGATGCCGGGAAACAGCTAGTCTGCCATGCCGCCGTGGTATTCGAGCAGTCCCGCACGGATCCCCACTCTACGTGTTGCTTGTGAGAGCACGTCACGCCTTCTGGAGGCTATGCTTGATTTCTATCGCTTCCTTCGTTGAATTATATGTCGTAAAAAACTGTTCATTATCTCAACCGACAACTTCAGTAATATCTTCAATTGAACGAAGTCAAAGAAAGGGAAACTCTGTCCGTACACAAGGTAATAGCAGTACAGTTCTATCATCGCCACAAGCCGCCGTCTCGCGAGCATCCCATCAAGACGCGGCCGAGGGCGTCACGTCGTAGTTGTGCTGGTAGACGTACGTGTCCTCCGTCGGGGGCGAGCCGTTGAACATCTTCACAAGACGCTCATACACGGGGTCTGACTCGATATGCTCGAAGTGCCACCGCTTCCACGGCGTGCCTGCCGCCTGCTCGTCGCGCCGTCGTTGCCGCTGCTCGTTCTGCGTGCGCAAACCCAAGCATGCCAATCAGAACTGCAACGACCCTATGTGACAAACAAGCCGCGCACCTCGATCTTGCTCTTCTCCTTGCTCGCGGTCTCGTAATCGCCCTCCCGGATCCCGCGGGCGACGTGCTGCCAAAGGCGCCTGCTCTCGAACTCGTGCATGTTTTCGATCGGGCCGACGGTAACCTCCTCCTTAATTGACGTCACGTCCGTGAACGTCTCGCCCGTGTCGAGGTCCTTGGATGTCTCGTGCCAAACGCCCTCATACCGCTTCACGGGGGTCGTCGATTCGGGTGGGGTCAGCACCGCCTTGAACGAGTGCGAGCGTCCGGAGAAGTAGCCCTTGCCCTTGTACTCGATCTACCAAAACATGCCACGTTTGTCTGTCAGCTAACGCTCGGACGAGTGTAAGGTAGAAAACATACGTACCGTCGAGAGCCAGCCAGTGGATGATTGGATGTAAGAAGTTTCCGTCAACTCAATGTACGGAGAGCCGTACCAGAGACCGTCGATGCGGAGGCGGGGCAAGGTAATCAAAAATTCCTCCTTGCCTCCGTCTGGAAGGTCCACCGTGAGGATAGCGTGGCCGATCTGTTTGACGATGATGCTGCCGCCAGAGAAGCTCGTCTTTTGCGCGGAGTGGCCCTGGAGGACGAGGCCCTTGGAAGGGTTGGAGAGGTAGTATGCCGTGATGGGCGGGTGGTGCGAGACTTGCTCGACGACGAGATTCGTCTGTCCACGGCCGTCTACATCGGGCCAGAATCCGTAGAAGAGCCTACATAGCACAACGGTCGGGATTTTGAAGTGTAGTGAAGGGAAGGCGATACGTACTCTCCGAGGACAGGGTTCAGCGGCCTGTCAGTCGGCGAGGTATCAATACCTGAGCTATAGGAAAGTAACGTAGTGGGATTACGCACTTCTTCTCTGATCCAAGTTTCTCATTACGTGAAGTATATTGACCCTTGAGTGTGCTCTGAAGTCCATGTATCAGTGCACGGCTCTGGGATGGGTAGCCTCGTACTCACAATGAACCATTTCAACACAGCGATTGACCTGTCCTGCTCCGTCTGCGCATCCGCGATCGCCGCGAATAGAGCAGGGCGCTCACACCAATAGGCTATTTGCGATCGATAGGGCCCACGCAAGGTCAGGCGGGTCAGACTCGCGCGATTCACACTCCACAGCCATTGACATGCGTACCAGGGAACTCGGTGAGCGAGATGGGTGAGAGAATGAAGGGCGGCGCGGTGAGCGACGAGAGATCTCCGGAGAACGAGGCAATTCTGGAGATTCAGAACGTGCCAGGAGGACACCCGGTGGCGCGGACATGCGAAATGCGGGGAAATGAGATGGAATGTATAGATCAAAATCAAGAGCATTGGGTGGAAAACAACTAAGGGTGCGTACGATTTCAGGAAGGTTGTCCAGCTGCTCTTCTGCGCGGTTGGGACTCCCTACGTTCGGATGATGGAAAGAGTCGGAAGAGAAGAATGTTACGAAGGGCCGGACGTCGCGAGTCGTGGGCCGAGGTCGAGACAATCATATGGTGACGCACCGTGTCAGCGGTAATGCCGTCAGAATCGCCACGGAGAACGCACCTCGCCCGGGAGTTCGCTGGGGGTCTGGGCTCCGGACATGGCAGTGCTCGAAGAGGTCACAGAGGGTATATGGTGAGTCTAAGATGGGTGTAGAGTCGAGGAATGGGGTCGTCGTGGTCGTCGCAGAGGATGCTGGGGAACAAGCGCCCGGTGGTGTGGCTCAGGGACGCCGGAGCCCTGCGGAGCATCCTGTACTCCTCCACTTCTCCTTCTCTCCACAGTCGCCTAATTCATCTCTCGACTCAGTAACGTTCATTTGCGTAGAGTATAGAAGATGCAGTCGCGACCAAAGCTGAGCAGAGCAGCCGCAAAATGGAAGACTCAGCGTCCGCGGCCCCAAGTCCCATTCCCGTCTGTCCTCGCATCATGTGCTATGTCAGAAGTGCCCGAAGAACTAGTCTGTCTCTGGCCCCGAACGCTCGTGGCAATGGACTGGAGGTTGACGAACTATGAGGGCTCAGGTCAAGAAGCCACGGCGGGAACGGCTCCTTGAGAATATCGACTGCAGTGGGTAAGTTCGCACAACCAATGATGCGAAATGGGTCCATAATTCCTAGAACGCCTTTGAGAGAGGTATCGTGTTAGATGGCACGTCCTTGTAAGCTTAAGTCTGCACGGTCTAGCTTCGTCTCAGCGCTGCATTCCAATCATGTCCTTGGGAGATGCACGACTGGAATGGAGATCTCGAGCGTCACTATGGGCAAGCTCAACCCATCTCCCCTGCGAGACCCAGGTCCGTCTAGGTGTCTTAGGACTGTGCGGTGTCTCCAGTTACCCAAAGCCAATGATCGGATCCGCAACCAGGAAAGCCTCACACCCGTCTATGACATGGTGCACCCTCACAAGGCGGTGTTCAGGTGGAGAGCAATTCATCCTCATCTTGTTCATCTCATTGTCCCTCGTCGTGATCTGTAAGTACGTATCGTACTGTACTTATGCCCTACCTCAGTTTCAGCCTTCGCATTCACTCCAGTCTCGGAGTCTCCAACTGTGATATTCGATGGTTATCGCCGCCGGACAGATCGGTCGCAACCTGAGCTGCCAAATGCGGACACCGTCCATCCTCCGAACTGCGGAAGGCAGTTTGTAAGCATCTCTCCGTCGGTAAGGACTGCCTCATTACTATATCATCTCATGTCATGTAGGTTAGATTCAGGTCCGGACCGAATCACGGCTTCTTCATGTAAGTTACCGCACCCTCCTCCCGCCTACGGGAAGACTCGTGTTCTTGGCAGTTGCAACCAGCATCGTCATCGAACAACAACTTCTGACAGATCCTCCACCAATGCAGGCAACCGCAGCGCAAGATTTAATGGCAGTACTCCCCCACAACGACAAGTACTCCTGGCTTGTGCAATCCCGCAAATCGCCCAGGCCCTTGGCCTCGCAAATTGCAAACTTCTGGCCCTACTGAATATTTCGCAGCACAACGGACGTTGTGATAGCGACTTATCAGTGCGATCAAACAGCGACCGGCGTTGCATGCCGAGCGAGACCTTATTCAGTCAGGGTAAAGCTCGTGCATCAGCCAAGTCAGGCGAGAGAAGTCTCGGGCTCGAGGTGCATGCTTGGCAAGCGTCTTCTATGAGAGGGAGATCTTGAGCTATGCGTCGGCGATGCCATCACTACTGTAGTTCGGATCACTCGAGATCATAGGGTGGAGTTCAGAGGCTTGCCGAAAGCTCACGGTCCCTTCGTCCTGGGACACTGGCCGGCTTTCTCAAATGCAGTCCGCGTCGCGACGTGTGGTGTTAGTAGGGTTGTGAAGCGCTTCACTGGTTCGCGAAGTAAGTGAAGTGGTCGGTCCTTTACCAAATACAATTTGATTATTACACTGACCTCTATATGACAGGTTCCCGTTCGTCATGGTCACACCTTGGCTGATGTGTGGTTGTACTAGACACCGTCGCAGCTCCACCTCTGTCCAAACTCCACGCGTACTTCCTTGGCACGCAGCGATGTGAAGGGTCTGAAACCTTGGCTCGTTATGATGATGCTCTGTTGCCGCGCACCAGCTCGCCTTGATGCGCGTCGCGCTCTTGTCTACCCGTTACGAGCACGACGCACAGCGCTTTCGTTCTAGGTGTTGGAGGACGACTCAAGCGCTCCCATACTACAGGGAACATGTCTCGTGAGTCGAGCTCGTTGAGATACTGCATGTGGCTTGTAACCGACCCCCAGCCGCCCATCTCGACCCAGGTTCCCCATTTCACCTCTACGTCCGGCTATAAAGGCTAGCTCCACCTCCGCATGGGCCCCCTCGGCGGGATATTTACCTCTTCGACGCGCCGCCGCCTCGCTCACTACATACCCCACGTTCGTTCACGCCATCGCACTGCTCTCGGGTAGAGTCACCTTTCCACACACGCATACTCAGCATCGTTATGATTGTCAACGCCGCCTTCGCCCTCTCTCTTTTGAGTGCTACCTACGCCTTCACCGTCGGCAGGCGCGATGATTCGCCCGCCGACGCTGACCTTCTCGCCTCGTGCCCTGGTGGCCCCGGATCCAAAGCAGTAGAGAAGGCGGACAAGTGTACCTTGGTGAGTCAGCAGCCCGCCGTGCACACCGCTCCTGATTGGCGTCGTACTCATATGGCCCCTTCGACCGTCTACTTACCCAGGTCAACATCGTCAACAACCCTGACATCCGCGTGTGGAAGCCCCTCGGCGACCCGCAGCTCAACTGCGGAGGCGGCACCGAGGACATCACCGTCACCCTCGGTGGCTCGACGACCGTGACGCAGACGACGGAGGTGAACGCCAACCTCGGTGTGAACGTCGAGGGCATCACCATCGGCGGCGGCGTGTCTACTTCGTCTTCGTCCTCCTCGACGGAGTCCCAGTCCGTCCAGTTCAGCATCCCGCCCGGCAAGCAGGCTGTTTATGTCGCCGGGGTCGAGCACTCGTCTCAGACGGGTAACGTCCAGGTCAACTACGGCGACCGCCAATTCGGCCACTTCATCGTGAGTAACCACTATGCCTCCGTTTTGTCTCGCTTCCTCTTGATCTGTCTGCTCATCTTGCACGTCATCGCATAGTGGTTCACTGGCGCAACTGTCACGCAGCTGACCCCTAAGCCCGACGATGTCGAGTTCAACGTCCTTCAGACAGATTGTGGCACGGACCCGCGCGACGTCAGCAGTCTCCCTCAGTGAAAGCCTCGACTCCCGACATGCCCTCGCCTATAATATATGCGGGGACTCGTCACGATGAGGCTTACGTACCTAGCGCGTATAGCCCTCTGTTCCGGCACATACCCTTAGTACCATCACTGTAATCAGTCTGCTATTTATCGCCGAACTAAATCAATGAAACTGCGTTTGAAGAGGTATCGTTCTAGACCTGAGCTTCGAGTGTGCTAGAACGCTGGTTAGACGTACTAACTCTCATATCGAACTTGACAACATGAACTCCCTTAGATTCCAATATGTCCGGTCATTTCAGTCATAGCGTAAATGATCGAACGAACGCATTCATTCCAGCTGCAACGGCAGGTTCACGCTTAGGGACCATGAACGTACCGAAGATCAATGTGCATCAATATTGTCTTGGCACATGGCTGCGAACTGATCTTGCTGCCTCATGGTGTCGCACTGATGAAGCCAAATGGGGCACGGAAACGACACAGTCAACGGAAGCAATGTACAGATTACTGGCTGTTGGTACAACATATGAAATGACACACGTCGCAGTTGATACATAATGATAAAAGCAGTGCAAGGTGCCCATGAAGGCGTCCATACCCCGGTGAAGGCGGGGGTCAACATCGTCACCTAATAAAGACGGATGTGATCAGTACTGGTCCACACAAGCGCAGAAAACGGCTGAGCCGGAAGAGACCAACGACCCGCCATGTCTCCACCGGACCTTCGGTAGAGCGCCCACACCGTACCAGTCTCACAAATATCGAACACGGCAACACCTCGCAAGCCTTCTCATGTCCCCGTACCGACCGGACCCTCCGTCTCCTTCCCGCTCTCCAAGTCGACGTCGCTCGGCGACATCTGGGGTTTCGGCTCCTCCGGCGTGCTGCCGACCGCTGTCCGCGACTGCACCTCATGCACCTCCACCTGCGCTCCTTGGCGGCGACGGCTCTCGAGGTCCAGCGCTCGGTCAGCCTCTTCGCGCTTCTCCTCGTCCTGGAAACGACGCGTCTGCTTGCCCTCTACGAGGTAGACGAACACGACGACCACTGCGACCACCGCGCCCTGGAAGATGAACGCGCGGTGCATGTTCAATGGGGGATCCGCGTCGGGGCCAGCACGCAGCGCGCCTTCGACTGATGCAAGTACAACGTGGATGAGCGATCGCCAGTAATGCGGCTTCGTCATCGCCAAGATGATCCGTCAACAGACGCTCATGGAACTCACCGAGGACGAAAATGAGTCCGAACAGGTTCGTGCTGGGATCCGAGCGATCAGCTGTGTCTGCCATGTCATCGAAAGAAGCACGCCACTCAGCGACATACGAGAACCACAGCACCGCCGAACTGCCATTCGCGTTCCGCGTGAGCTCGACTCCAAGCTCGAGCACGACCGGGAGGAGGGTGAGGCCTATGGCGCCGATGATGGCCACGAGCACATACAACACTGCCGCGTTGTTCGGCTTAACTGTGGTTCGCGGGCACGCAGTCAGCATTGTGCAGCCATACGAGCTGCACTCGACGTCATGGTCCGACAAAGCGATCTTACGTACTCTCCCATATGAGCGCGAGGTAGCAGGCGGCGATGCCGGGAAGGAGCAGCTTCCCGAAGAGCGCTAGATGTCTCGTGAAGACGCGGTCGAAGAGCGGCGAACTGATCGCCGCCGCGACCAGTCCGACGAGGAGCAGGACGGCTCCCATCAGCCCGGCGGTATCATCTGAGTATCCGTAGGGTTCCTGCGTGAACGTGTCAGCGCGATAATAATGGGAGGGCCGCTCGCATGAACGCACGAGTTGTTCCGCCGTCAGAATCCCAAAGGTGTTGACACTGAGAAAACGAGATAAGCATGTGATATCGTAGCCGAAGCCAGATTTGAACCGATAACCTACACTCCTACGATGACGCCGAACAAGAGGCAGAGAATCACAAAATCGATCCTCTGGCGCACGGTCATGTACGCATATCGATCGCGAGGCACCTTTCCGAACATCGCGTGCATGAGAGATGTCAGGGATGGATGCCTGTGGGTAGCAGCGAAGGCTGCGTCGCATGGTAAGCGGCTGCGAGCAGTCCCAATCTAGAGGGGGAGACATACTGGGAGGTGTAGGTGGAGCCTCTCCTACGAAGATGACGACGGGAGCTGCAGCCGTGAAAATAATCGCCATGACCAGTATCTATTTCCGTATCAAAGAGGAGAGATGCTCCGGCTAGCAGACAACGCACCGACTGCCGCGTTGTGCTAACAAGGGGTGGGACCAGCTGCCCTATCGCACTTCCAACAGGATTCGCTGCGCAGAGGAGGGGATTCAGTTGTATTCTGGTGCGACGAGGATACGCATTGCAGAGCACCTACCGAGACCCATGATCATCGTAGCCGTCGTCCGACCCTTGAAGTCGAACCATCGTTCTGAATAGCTCGGAACGACCACTTGTAATATAGGGAGTGCTACCGCTGCCAAGAGCTAGATACCGTTCAGAACGCACCGCCTGAAAAACGAGCACTGCGATACGCACCTGTCCCACCATAATCAAAGCGTACGATCCGTTGACCGACAAACCGCGCGCAGTTCCTGCATACCGAACCCAAGCGGATACTACGAATAGTGCGCCAGCGATGAAGCACTGGCAGGAATTAGGTCGGTCTGCGGCGGTGATGGCGAGAATGAGGCATACCGTTTTCCGTACGCCTAACCTCCCGTACAAGTAGGGCACAACGAAGGCGGAAGGGAGGTAGACGACGTTGACGACGTTTCCAAACCAATTGATCTGGTTCAACGTGAAGCCAAAGTCCTTCGCCACTTCAAGGTTAGATAGCCTCAGCGTTCCGTCTCGTTAACATGCAGGGTAACATACCCGTGTTTGCTATGGGCCCAAACCACACAAGCGTCGTACCCGCTACGATATTGAGTATGACCTGGCCATAGTTCATCGTTATGAGAAATAGTCCCACAATCTAGGATGCAAGAGGGCACACGTACGAGAGCCACAAGCCCTACCCATCGTCGCTTGTACAACCGGTACTCCCGAATGGACCCGCTGTCGACTGAGCCACCTTTCTCTGCACAAGATATGGTCAGCATAAAGCAGACAGACACACCGCGCGCGTCACCGGCTGCACATAGAGTATAGACTGGATGCTCACCAGACGGTATCTCGATCGACTCTTCCCCGCCTGCAGACGCCGGAAGCCAGAGCGAGCGATCAATAATCCGACAGCAGCGGGCGCTGATAGAAAGTGACGTACCCTCCGAAGACGTGAGGCCGGGCTTGGACATCGGATGCGCGACGTCGTCCTGCCCTGGGGGCGAGACCTGAAGAAGTGGTGGGAAAGCGACAAGCCGGGGCGAGATGCGATGGGTGGTGGCTTCTGGATATATGCTCGCCAACCCGCGTGATCGCCCTCCCTCGGCTGGGGCGCTCGTCAGGGCGCTCCGGACGCAGGGAGCGTTGGTGTCAAAGCCTGCACACGGCATGGGCTGCAGAGATGGCAGTTGCTCTGATGCCGACATCTTGGGTTCGCGTGGTGGATCTAAACGCACGTAAGCTAGCCCGTGGCGGAGAGGAAGGACGATGTCCACATGCTGAGCACAGGCAAACATGGTGGACGTCATACCTTGGACATCTCCTTGTGAATCGCGCTTTGGATCGAAGTCCTGGAGCCGCGCGGCAGAAGTCAGTGAAGATTACTTCCCATATGGAGTGTCAGATAAACTCACATTCGAGCGAGGCGGCGCCCACGACTGCTTCGCGTGTAAAATGTTTGACATAGATAGGGTCGCTGTAGGCAAGGGCAGTGAGCCTTCCGCGAACGCTCACGCCGCTAGAAGTTGCGGTAGAGGGCACAAAAGCGTACAACGACATCGCGTCGGAGCCGCGTTGTCGCGACCGGCTCAGATAAGCGGCTCGCACTTCCACGCCCTTATCTCTCCTTGTTGGTTGCATCTCAAAGCTACGCTTTATCTGGCTTGGCGCAGGGGGACGACAGGGCGGATCGATCATGGACGTATCGAGTAAGATACGACGAGGTTTACCAGTCCGATTCCAAGGTACCCTGCGTCCGTGCAGTCACCGTCAGCCCTGTTCTCAGTCAAGCCGAGGCATGTTCACCGCATCATCTCCACGATCGTGAGCAAGGGGGGCTCTGTCGCTCTTGAGATTGACATCCTGATATTCCAAACCACATACAGTAGGTAGAATGCTATTGAACTCACCACTCGGGGCATCTAGGACTTCGCTTCTCGCTGCGCTTGGCCCTGCTGCCAAAGTTTTTCGAAGCGACATACAGATCCGCACCAGGCGGAGGGGGTCAGAGCATATACAGAGAGAGAAACCGATAATGAGGAGTGCGTATGCCGAGGGGGGAAGAATTCAGTAGTGTTCGTCATATTGGATTCTGGTCGGCTGGGACTGCCAAATAAGGAGTGCGGCGGGCAGTCTTCCTTCGACTGCACAACTATCGGGTTAGCCTACTCTCTGACTCACCGCTCATGTCATAGCCTTGTGTGTCACTTCGCCCTTTGGACCCTCTGTTCACCATCGTCAACCGCACAGCCCTTCGATACGACTCAGTAGCCGGCAACTGGCGGCCAAACGAGCCAATCATGAGGTAAGAGGACGCAGTCTCTGGTACCTGACGCATATAGTCGATAGAGCGTGTTCAAAAACGAAGTGTATACAGTTGATATGACGCTCAGAACGTGTCTCATGCAGCCGCGGCTCATCCAGCGTCGATACAGCGGCGCGCCCGCGATGCGCGCTTGTGGGTGAACGTGCGTACGAGGTTGTCAGAGAGCGTGAACACTTGAGGTATGCCATGTACAGTTCCAGGTCGTACAAATGCAGCTGAACAATTTTTCTGATGCATATCTCGCACTTCTTTGTGACAGATGCATTCAAAGCATCAGCAATCGAAGACAGTACCGTGAAATATTTGGTGAACGGGGTATCGGACTCGATGAGCGCTTGATTTCCTGGCCGCATTTAGAAATCACTCCACCAATCGGTTGCGACATGTCCACTGTAGAATCCCAAAGCTCACCGGAACAGCTCAAACATCGCGACAGCCTCATGATTCTCTCTCGCCTAGTACCAGCAGAAGGACGCAAAGGAGATTGACGGACCAGTGTTTTGCCAGTATACCCTAACCCCAGATTAGGTGTGTGGCAAACCCTAAGTCGGGAAACTCGCTTAGCTTGCTGTCACGTCCTCGCGCACCTTGTCTCTTCGCGCACGCCAGCTCTGAACGTAAGTACCTCCTATGTTTTTTCAACTGT
The DNA here is from genome assembly GCF_000275845.1 of Dichomitus squalens LYAD-421 SS1. Taxonomy (NCBI): domain Eukaryota; kingdom Fungi; phylum Basidiomycota; class Agaricomycetes; order Polyporales; family Polyporaceae; genus Dichomitus; species Dichomitus squalens. The sequence continues at coordinate 268,943 of NW_006766912.1, read as the reverse complement.
ATATCATGCCCGTGTGGTACTCTGGAGAGGTGTAGATGGTTCAGAGAGAGAGAGGAGGACCCCGGTCACTGTTCGCAGGAGAAATGATCTGCATCTAACGTCCAGATGACTCGAGCTTACATCGATTGCTCACAGCTCGCCCAAATCTTGATTTAGCTGCTCTATCGGGACTGCATTGGCCACCATTCTCTCTCTCTGCCGACGTCCTGTACGTCTCGCTCGTTTTACGAGTCTAAATCCACTCCACGTCCGCGCCCGCACCATGGCGAACGCCTCCGCGAACACCATCGAGCTCGCCCAGACCGGCAAACGCGACGAGCTCCGCGAGCTCGAGCTCAAGTACCAAGCCAGGTGGGAGAAGGAGCGGCTCTTCGAGGTCGAGGCACCGTCCCCGGAGGAGCTCAGCGGCCTCACCCCGGCGCAGATCAAGGAGCAGTATCCCAAGTGGTTCGGGAACTTCCCCTACCCGTACACGAACGGCTCTCTCCATCTCGGACACGCCTTCACCATCTCAAAAATCGAGTTCGCGGCGGGATACCATCGGATGGTGGGGAAGCGGGTGTTGTTTCCGCACGGGTTCCACTGTACGGGCATGCCGATCAAGGTGCGTCGTATGTCTTTCTGTCTCGCACGCGAGGGAGGGAACCGATGGTGGCGGACAGGCTGCGGCAGACAAAATCGAACGCGAGATCGAGATGTTCGGTGAAAACTTTGAGCGCTTCGTCCCCGACGAGGAGCCTACCCCCGCCGCGCCCGCGACGACGTCAGATGGCTCCGCGAAAGCCGTTGACAAGGGGAAGAAGGGCAAGGTGGCGGCGAAGGCGACCGGGCTGCAATACCAGTTCCAGATCATGGAGTCGATGGGCGTGCCTCGGGAGGAGATCAAGAAGTTTGCGGACCCGTACTACTGGTTGAAGTACTACCCCCCAATCTGCATCGTGAGTCCTCGATCATTGCGTCCTGCGCGTCGTGTGCCATGTCGTCCCGTACGATGGCTGAACAGCATATGCATGTGCATAGGAAGACAACAAGCTGTTCGGGTCGAGGATAGACTGGCGCCGGTCATTCATCACGACTGTCGCGAACCCCTACTACGATGCGTTCGTCCGGTGGCAGACCAACAAGCTGTATAAGCTGGGAAAGATCAAGTTCGGCGAGCGATACACTGTCTACAGTCCAAAAGATGGCCAGCCGTGTATGGACCACGATCGCTCCGAGGGCGAGGCCCTGGGACCGACGGAGTACACGGGCATCAAGATGGAGGTCGTCAGTTTTCCCGAGGCTGCTGAGAAGATGATCCGGGAGAAGGTCGGGAGCCGGAAGGTGTTCTTGGTCGCCGCTACCCTGAGACCGGAGACGATGTGAGTAGCCATTCACTGGGCGATGTTTCATACACCTTGACGGAGGACTGGAAGGTACGGCCAGACGAACTGCTTCGTCGGCACGCAGATCAAGTACGGCGTTTTCGGCATCAACGACAAGGAGGCGTACGTCTGCACCTACCGCGCGGCGCGCAACATGGCCTTCCAGGGTATCACCGCCGTCCGCGGCGAGGTCAACCAGCTCGCGGAGATCGAGGGCTCGCTGCTCGTCGGCACGAAAATCAAGGCGCCCCTCTCCGTCAACCCGGAAGTGTACGTGCTCCCCATGGAGAACGTCCTCCCGACGAAGGGCACGGGTGTCGTCACCTCCGTCCCCTCCGACTCCCCGGACGACTTCCAGACGCTGACCGACCTCCGCAAAAAGCCTGAATTCTACAAGGTCGATCCCTCCTGGATGCAGTATGACCCGGTGCCGGTGATCTCGACGCCGACGTACGGAGAGATGACGGCGCCAGCGGTGATCAAGCAGCTTAAGATCCAGAGCCAGAAGGACACGAAGCAGCTCGCGGAGGCGAAGGAGATCGCGTACAAGGAGGGCTTCTACAACGGGACGATGCTGGTGGGCGAGTTCAAGGGCCTAGCGGTGCAGGAGGCGAAGCCGCGGGTGCGCGAGCAGCTGATCTCGTCTGGGTTGGCGTTCGCGTACGCGGAGCCCGAGGGGCTGATCATCTCGCGGAGCTCGGACGAGTGTGTGATCGCGCTGATGGACCAGTGGTACTTGGACTACGGCGAGCCTTCGTGGAGGGCGCAGGCTGAGAAGTACGTCTTTCCGCTGCCGTGGCTCAATAGTTTACATGCTGATCGCCAACCTTAGGCTCGTTGCGAAGATGGAGACCTATAATGCCGAGACCCGCAACGCGTTCGAGGGCGTCCTGGCTTGGCTGAACAAGTGGGCATGCGCGCGTACGTACGGTCTCGGCTCGAAGATTCCCTGGGACCCCACCTTCTTGGTTGAGAGTCTGAGCGACTCGACGATCTACATGGCGTACTACACCATCGCCCACCATCTGCACAGTAAGTCCACTCTAATCTCCAATCGAGGCGCAGCTGACCTCGCACAGGCAAGCTCGACGGCAGCGAACCCGGTGACCTCGGCATCACCGCCGACCAAATGACTGACGAGGTCTGGGACTACGTTCTCAATGGCGGGCCCTTCCCCAACCCCGCGCCCTTGCCCAAGGAGAAGGCGGACCGGCTTAAGCACGACTTCAACTACTTCTATCCCTTCGACGTGCGCTCGTCAGGCAAGGACCTGATCCCGAATCACCTCACGTTCTGCGTGTACATCCACGCGGCGCTCTTCCCCGAGGAGAAGTGGCCGCTGAGCATGCGCACGAACGGTCACCTGATGGTCAACGGGCAGAAGATGTCGAAGAGCAAAGGCAACTCGATGACGATGCGCCAATGTATCGAGAAGTTCGGCGCGGACGCGACGCGGCTGTGCTTGGCGGACGCGGGCGATGGCATTGAGGACGCGAACTTTGACGAGAAGACGGCGAACGCGAACATCTTGCGTCTGCATACGCTCATCGCGTGGTGTGATGTGCGTGCTTAACACATTCAGAGATCGGGGCGGTGCTAATAGGTTGCTGCAGGAACAAATCAAGAACAAGGGTCAGCTGCGCACGGGCGAGAAGAATTACCACGACCTGGTCTTCGAGCATGAGGTCAACGACCTGAACATCAAGACTAAGCAGTTCTATGCCGAGTATGTCGACTAGGATCTCCTTCGAATCTCACGGCTGTACTGATCAGCTATCATCTACAGCATGACCTACAAGGACGCCTTGAAATATGGCTTCTATGAGCTCCAGTCAACACGCGATTGGTACCGTGAGGTCACTGCCGACGTCGGTATGCATGCCGACCTTGTCGAGTGGTGGATCCGTACCGCCGCTCTTCTCGCCCTCCCCGTGGCGCCCCACTTCGCCGAACACGTCTGGAGCACGATTCTAAAAGAGCCCAAGTCCGTCCAACTTGCGCAGTGGCCAGCAGTCACGCGCCCCGTCGACCAGACCGTCCTCGACTCGGCCGTGTACATGCGCGGAACGATCAAGACGATGCGCGACGCGGAGCTCTCGCTGCTCAAGAAGATGAACAAGGGCAAGCAGGGCCAGGCGACGTACGACCCCAAGCGGCCCCGCGCGGTCCGCATCTACGTCTCAACGGCGTTCCCCGAGTGGCAGGAGACGTGCGTGCAGATCGTCAAGGACGCGTACTCGCCCGAGCATGACAAGGTCGACGATGCCAAGGTGCGCGAGCTTCTGACACAACGCGGCTTGATCAAGGACAAGCGCGCGATGCCGTTCGTGCAAGCGTTCAAGGTACATTCCGTCCATTCTTCATACCTCAGGGCATCGCTAAACATGGCATGTGCAGAAACGCATGCAACAATTCGGCACGCAGACCGCCTTCAACCGCACGGTGCCGTTCTCGGAGGTCAAGATCCTTCACGAGATCTTGCCGTACCTGAAGCGGACATTGAATCTGACCGACGCGGAGGTCCTCTTGGTAGACGACGCGAAGTCAAAAGACCTGTCAACCCTCACAAAGGGGCTCGTCGAGAGCGCAGAACCCGGGAACCCAGCTTTCGAATACTACAACGTATAGGGACCCAATAGTCGCTTGCAATTGCTTTCAGTAGATTAGAATACAAAGGTGCAGCCCTCTTTTCCACATGTGCAATAGATTCTCGTTCGCAAATGATACAGTTGATCTGGCGCTTATTGTACAAGATTTCGTACTCTTTCGGATTCAGCTTGTCCTCCCCCTCTCGGAAATCGCCCCCTCAACTCGAACGACGGTGGGTAGGAGCCTGGCGGAGCTCGAGATCCTGTAGATTTAAAGTACGAGAGGTCAACACGCCGTGTATTTCACGCCATATATTTGCGCTTCAGAAGTTCAGCCAGCACGTACACGGTTGTGGTTGTAACGCTTGCTCCTCTGTATACGGGCTATGATGTTGCGGCAAGAGCCGTATGCAGAGAGAGAACGATGGTCCGAGAGGCAAGGTATGCTCACTGGCATCTGTGGGAGCTGAGAGTTCTGTGAGCACGCTTTCCCCTACGATACTTTGTGCTTCTTACCACGAAGGCCAATATATTCGTGACGTTGCAGACACGTAGGATCCTCTTGGTGGACACAATTGTCAGTATCTTTGGGGGTCAGCGTGGTCGCAGTGGCACCACACGAAGCACATTACCCGAAGTATACTACTCCTACTTGCTCCGATCCGATGATTCCTGCTTTAACGTAAACATAGTAGATGAACAGTCAAGCTACTTACCATCACGTAGCAGCTGAACTTATAACCTGCTCCAGTAGGCCATGCGGAATTTGAAGGCCGTGACCATCATTCTGTACAGCGAGCGCGAACGTCATGACATCAAATGCAAATGAGATACCCCAGGCTGCTGCAAGGTCTATTGAAGAAATGTGAGCGGAACACCCAGTCTTCCAGAGGGGGGAGGAACTTCATGAACGAACAACGAGACCTATGAGATTGAAGACGCAATTCAGTTCGTTCTCACTACAGCGTGAGGCTTTCCCCAACATTTGGCACTCACTGAGTCTGTGACACGAAGCCCTCACAACTAGATATCAATTGTCCACCGATCTGCTGATCTTTCTGCTGATCTTTGACGCCCTAATGCCTTGTAGAACACCTACTGTGATACATTGACATTGGATATAAGTATTACGAGATGAGTTTGTGGGACTCAAGATGGCCAAGGACGTTGCTAGAAGGCCGTAAGCAAGGAAGCACGACAGCACTCGCCAGTTATCGTTGTATAGGGCTGATAAACTCGGGGCTGTGAAGACAAAGATTAGATCCGACTAGAGTCGAAGCAAGATCTTCAGTCAGTAAGGAAAGACTATATTGCAGTAACCAACTGTACCTAGAGTCGAAGCAAGACTACAAAGGTCAAGTAGTGTTGTGCAGGGCCGGGCCGGGCTCAAAACCCCGGGCTAGGGCCCGGCTTTGAAGGGCTCAGGCTCACTGAACCCTCGAGCCGGGCCCTAGTGGTGGGCTCGGGCTGGGTCCGGGTCGGGTCAGGCTCAAGCCCGGGCTTTAGGCCTATCACATATACATGAAGAATTAGCATTTGAAACGTACCTCAGCTCATTTGTAGGCCTTGCTACACATGAAAGAAAGAGTAAGCAGCATGTTAATGGCCACTTTTGGCGAAGAGAAGACGGTACGAACCCTGTGAGCCGCAGTCCTGAATCAGGCAGGTCTAGCGCTCACCCAACCGGCCGTGTCCATCTGCACCAGGTCCGCCGAGAGGCATCACTGTCAAGCTTTGTGAGTCGACCCTTACTTTTCACTTACCTTTCAGCATCTCGGACGGCTGTTCAAGGCCCTACGCGGTCTGATACAGAGGTCCTCCTCAAGCCCGGGCTTGAGGGCTGGGCTCGGGCTTGCAGACATTCAAGCCGGGCCCCCAAGCCCTGAAAGCCCGACGCCGGGCTGGGCTGGGCCGGGCTTTTGGAGGCCGGGTACCCGGGGCTTCAGGGCTTTGAGCCCGGCCTTGCACAACACTAAGGTCAAGTAAGTAACTACAAGTTAGAGGTAAAGGTAACGAAGTACTCACTCTTCAGTCAGTAAGGAAAGACTGAAGAGGGAGGACGCAATCTGAAGTCCTTATATACTACAGAGAAGTGTCCATGACTAATCGAAGAGTGGTTAGTCACATGTACCATAGTGCGATGAATAATACAACGACGAAAGAATTGCGACATATCGCACCATAGGATGAGTAAGAGATGAGTAAGGCATAGACCTGTCTAGACCGTTCTGGAG
>NW_006766912.1:259440-260558 GCF_000275845.1 Dichomitus squalens LYAD-421 SS1 | reverse complement strand
CGTCGACCTGAGAAGGACGATTAGAGCCCTCAGCTTCAGCATTGTCCTTTTCCCATCGAGGATTGCGACCTGCACCTTGACGATTCGAACGTCTAGGAGGCGGAGCCTGAGGGTTGACTCCCACTGGCTCATGACGATTACGAACGTGTCGAGGTCGTGGTGGAGGTTGCTCTACAGGAGGTGGTTGTTGCGGTTGCTGTTGCTCTTGAGCAGGCGGTGTGGGAGGTCGTTGAGGAGGTGGCGGTTGTGCAGGCTCGAGATCGTCGAAGTCAATCTCGTTGCCATCGGGTAAAGGAATCCTAAAGCCCTCATTTGATGGAGAGCCCTCAGAATTCAAGGAAGAGTCTGAAGACGAATCGTCGTCTTGGAGATCTGGGAACGGATTATCCCCTGGGGTAACGGGGCGATTGCCGGGTTCCTTACGTGCAGGGAAGATACTCTCATCGAAGGTCACATCATGAGACACGACGATCGAGTGCTTAGCAGTGTTCCAAAACAGATACCCCTTGGTCCCATCTGCATAATCCACAAACGTCATCTCGATTGCCTTCTTCTCGAGTTTCTGACGGTGGTCTTTCTGCACGTGAACAAAGGCTTTGCAGCCAAACACACGGAAGTAGGAGACGTCAGGGACAGTCCTGTTCCAAACCGTGATAGGAGCACGCCATTTCAGGCAGCGCATTGGTTGACGATTGTACAGATGAACGGCACAGGCGACAGCGAGTTGCCAGAAACCGTGAGATAAGCCAGCCATGTGAAGCATCGACAAGGCTTTCTCCATGATGGTACGGTTCCAACGCTCAGCACGTCCATTCTGCTGCGGCGAATCAGGTGTAGACTTCTGGTGTTCGATCCCATACTCCTTCAGAATTGATGTGAACGCTTCCGAAGTAAACTCCGTTCCTCGATCTGAGCGGACAGTCTTGATCTTGTAACCGGTACTGGTCTCAGCCCAAGCCTTGAATTCGCGAAAGGCTTGATGGGCCTGGTTCTTGTGGCGAAGAAGTACGTGCGCCCAACACCAGAACAGTCATCAAGAAACGAGACGTAATGAAGGTTGTGTCCATTGATCGATTCGGTGCCCATGGGTCCGTCCTCATCAGTATGAATGAGTTCGC
>NW_006766912.1:254379-256873 GCF_000275845.1 Dichomitus squalens LYAD-421 SS1 | reverse complement strand
CCCATCTCGACCTCTTGGTCATTGGGACTAGGTGAGTGACCATAGCGTTGTATCTCTCTTCGATTGCTAATGTATAACTTGGTCATTGGGACTAGTCTGTCGCTGCTTGCGTGAAGACTAGCTTTCGTCGGTCTCGTGCCTTCGTGCCGACCGCCGCTCTGCCCCGTCGAGTTTTCTGATACGTTTATCCCTCTCTCCCTCGCTTTCCCCCTTTCGGCTCCTCGCCGCTCGCCTACGGGGTCGTCGCCGAACGTCGACCCGAGTCTACGCGCCTAGTCGCCGCGACAATAGGATGAGTAATAGATGAGTAAGGCATAGACCTGTCTAGACCGTTCTGGAGAGGTACAGATTGTCCTAGACAGTACCAGAAGAGTCCGGAAGCATAGCTATAGTACACGAGCAGAGAGTCCCAAATATGGTAACATACTACATAAGCGACTACAGCTAAGCGCTAGGAGACGCATAGCCTCGTGTAGTCCGGACCGGATAAGTCCAAGTTCAACACTTTGACTTGGCCATCTTCAGCTTCTGCCATTGATCTTTGGCCCTGGAGGTATGATAGAACCTATCTCCCAAGGCTTCAGGCTACCTCACGCTTCCAAATAGTTTGCCTCGCTACTCCCAATCTCTGTTGAGACATCATCGAGGGCAACAGGGATGACAGCCCAGGTCGGAGCCCCGACGGTAGCTCTGACAATTGGGGTTCATGCATGGCTGGGTCCCGGATGTTGAGCATCAAGCGTGCCATCAAAGAGGTTGAGATGCTGCATATGCCATCAATCAGTAGGTTTGGCCACTTGAATTTAGCCGCACATCACAATACATATGCAAAGGTCCTAGTTATGCTGAGTCCTCTGAGCGGCGGCTTTGCATATAATGTATGTGTTGATATTGAGCTGCGAAAACAATGAGATAGAGTGTTTTTCTTGCTTACAGGTAGCTGTGGGAGCTACATGTACGAGTTAGGGTTTATAGTGAAGCTTGAAGGAGAACGCTGCATCTTACAATGAGAGTCAATATATTTGTAACATTGCATAGCAGAATGATTCTGTGTGTGGCAATGTATCGAGCATTGTCAGGATCATTGGCCTAAAATAGTTAGCCAAACATCACTGCACCCAAAGTAGAATGCACCTGGAGAGACAAGAGTTTGTGATCCCAATTTGGTCATCATAGGCTTGACACTTACCATTCCGTAGTAAAAGAGTGCTGAGGCTGCTTTTGGTTGCCCTGCGAAGAGCTGCATCGAGTGTCTTATATAGCGTGAGTGCAAATATCAGGGCATCATATGTTAGGGACGCACTCCAAGCCCCTGCTAGATCTACCACAAGAAGTGAGCGGGTCGCCCCAGCCTGATAGGTGTATCAGAGACGTACAGCAGGCTCTGAGGATTTCAAGTGGAGGATTCAGTCCTGCCATACACAAGAACAGCAAAGGGTATATATGATATGGTGACCTACCCAGTTTTTGACAGAGCTGCTTAACAGCCAAAGGTAGAAATGGCATTGGTGGAGTCACCCTTCGAGTCCTCGGATGCATTTGTGACAGCCCACTATAATAGAACGGCATCACAATGAGCCTCAACGTGTTACCTCAGGTCTCTCACAATAGCCACAGATACTGCGATAAGTCCGTAAGCACAGAGGAAAGAGAGTACCCGCCGGCTTTGATTGTACAGTGCGTAAGTGCGGAAAAGCTGGAGGACTAGACGGGAATCAGGCATGTCAATAAGGGTTCTCTACTTCACTTGTGACTTTGCCTACCTCTAATTACTGTCTGTATTGCCACAATGAGTGACTCCTGGTAAACGTGGAGTGTACCACAGCTGGTATTCTATGAATGTTGTGAAGCCTTTTTTGACTAGGCATGTGACTTACATCTGCAGAATAGTGATTAAATGATCTCGAAGGATAATACCAAGCACTTACAGAAGTGTCATTAACTCAGAAAAGCTTGTATATCATTGGTACATGACCAATTAGGGCCAGATAGCGGTTCAGGAAAAAGATGAGAGACTGTTATGACTGACTGTCGAGCGAGTAAGTGGAGACGAGCGAGGCAGGCAGGAGCGCCGACGAGCTCTAATCGCAGTGAGACTGGAGCGGAGCTCAACAGGCAGGACTGGAGACAAGTTGTGTATTGAGCGAAGTATCTACAGAGCGAAATACACGATGGCTTATGTCACGGACGCTGGACAGACGCCCCTTTTTGCCGCCCATTCCCCTCCCCTTGACGCCCACCTTCCATTTTCGGACCATTTCCTTTCTTAGCCCATCCCAGTTTGGACACTGTAGATACGTTCCCACTGCCACATGCTCCGTTCCCGTGATCACCATGCTCTTGCCTTTTCTTTCTCGCCCTTTGTTCTTCCTTTGTCATCTTCACTGCCTCGCTCTCGCGCTTTGTCTTTGGTTGCTAAGCAGCCCCTCGAGTATATAAGGACCCCCTTAGGCGCTCCCTAGTCCCCATCTCGACCTCTTGGTCATTGGGACTA
>NW_006766912.1:249281-254305 GCF_000275845.1 Dichomitus squalens LYAD-421 SS1 | reverse complement strand
GCGAGTAAGTGGAGACGAGCGAGGCAGGCAGGAGCGCCGACGAGCTCTAATCGCAGTGAGACTGGAGCGGAGCTCAACAGGCAGGACTGGAGACAAGTTGTGTATTGAGCGAAGTATCTACAGAGCGAAATACACGATGGCTTATGTCACGGACGCTGGACAGACGCCCCTTTTTGCCGCCCATTCCCCTCCCCTTGACGCCCACCTTCCATTTTCGGACCATTTCCTTTCTTAGCCCATCCCAGTTTGGACACTGTAGATACGTTCCCACTGCCACATGCTCCGTTCCCGTGATCACCATGCTCTTGCCTTTTCTTTCTCGCCCTTTGTTCTTCCTTTGTCATCTTCACTGCCTCGCTCTCGCGCTTTGTCTTTGGTTGCTAAGCAGCCCCTCGAGTATATAAGGACCCCCTTAGGCGCTCCCTAGTCCCCATCTCGACCTCTTGGTCATTGGGACTAGGTGAGTGACCATAGCGTTGTATCTCCCTTCGATTGCTAATGCATAACTTGGTCATTGGGACTAGGACTAGTCTGTCGCTGTCTGCGTGAAGACTAGCTTTCGTAGGTCTCGTGCCTTCGTGCCGACCTCCGCTCTGCCCCCGTCAAGTTTTCTGTCACGTTTATCCCTCTCCCTCTCTCTTTCCCCTTTCGGCTCCTTGCCGCTCGCCTACGGGGTCGTCGCCGAACGTCGACCCGAGTCTACGCGCCTAGTCGCCGCGACAGCTTACCTGGAGACAAGAGGTCGAAACTAGAGTCTCCAGGTAGCAAGAGATCCAGCTATATACAGGGAACAAACAATGGGCGCTAGAGAACAATAGTGTCGCCATGGGTACGGAGTACAAGGGGTGTAGGACAATAGCGGACGTGGGGACAAAGGGAGCTATTGTCCGTGTGCGGACAAAGGGAAACCATAGCGAGTAGTGAACAATAAGAAAACGTACGAGGCAATGGTCCGAATCGAAAAGGAAACATAGCGCCGTGAGGGCGGTTCGTGACAGTACCCCCCTCCAAAGGATTGTGTCCTCACGATCGAGGCTTTGAAGGAAACTTGGCGTAGAATTTCTTGACCAGCTGAGGGGCGTGCACCAGGTTTTCTGCCGGTTCCCAGCTGTTGTGCTCATTACCCCAGCCTTTCCAGTGAACGAGGTACTGGAGTTTCTTCCATTGGCCGAAACATCTCGAGTCGATGACTTTGTCAACCTCGTATTCTTCCTCCCCCTCCACTTCGAGAGGGGCTGGCTCGGGTGGATGACGGCCTGGGAGATTACTGTGCTGGTGGGGTGTGAGGAGTGAGACATGGAAGACGGAGTGGATTTGCATGTCCTTGGGGAGCACCAGCTCGTAGGCCAGTGGTGCGACCTGTTTCTTGACCACATACGGTCCAGCCAGCCGATTTACGAGTTTTCGCGGCATCCCCGTGATGCGCAGATTGCGGGTGTCGAGCCAGACCTTCTGTCCAGCTACGATGGTCGGTAGCTCTTGAACGTGTTTGTCAAAGTGCTCCTTCTCCCATTCGGCCGCCAGACCCAGTGCCGCAGTTGTGTCCTCCCGTGCCTTTCGTAGTTCCTCTCACCGTTCGTCCGCCGCTGGTACTTCCGTGTCAAGAACCGGAATGTGAAACTCCGGGTCGTATCCGTACATCAGGAAGAAGGGCCAGTACCCAGTGGCCGAGTAAACCCGTGAGTTAAAGGCAAACTCCGCAATTGGTAGCCAGTGGACCCAATCATCTCGTCGGAGAGAACAGAACATGCGGAGGTAGGCTTCCAGCTCCTGGTTCCAGCGTTCGGACTGACCGTCAGTCTGAGGGTGGTATGCCGTCGATAATGTGCTCTCGATGCCGAGACCCTTAAGGACCGCGCGGAACAACGTGCTTGAGAGCTGCGGTCCTCGGTCTGAGATGATCTTTCGCGGAACGCCGTGCAGGCGGACGTGATCGCGGATGAGGTTCCAAGCAGCTCCTTCAGCGTCGACCTCCTCGTCTGTTGCAGCGAAGTGTACCATCTTGCTGTGCCGGTCCGCCATGACCTGAATGGCGTCGTACTCGACTTCGGCTACCGTGACCTTGGAAAGTCCAACGATGAAGTCCGTCGTCATGATGCGCATCGGACCCTCCGGGATTTCGTTTGGCTGCAGCGGTCCATAGGGTTTCGTGCGCGACGTCTTCCCTCGATGGCAAGTGTCGCAAGTCCATACGTAGTCCTTCACGAATTGAGCCATGCCGTACCAGTGATAGTTGCGCGACAGCAGCTTGACTGTCTTCCAAACTCCGGGATGTCCTGCCAGAGGAGAGTCGTGGTGAAGCCGTACCAGCTTGGTCTGCAGCTCCTGATCATTCGGAATGTAGATCTTGCCTCGATACTGGAGGAGATCCTGTTCGATGTTCCAATCGACCAGGTCGTTTCGCAGTGCTGCAGGGCCGAGCTTCTTCACGTGCTTCAGGGCTTCCACGACCGCAGGTTCGAAGTTCTGACACTCCCTGATGCGCTTCAGGAGAGCCTTGTCCGGTACGACCGCAAGGTGTCCCCGTCGACTTGCCAAGATACGGAACTGTTCGGGACGGAGCACCGTTCGAGCCAGGTTGTCTTCGCCATCACTGTGCTGATAGTCCGGTCGTCTTGACAGCGCGTCCGCGCGTCCATTAGAGACACCAGGCTTGTGGGTGATGACGAAGTCGAACCGCGATAGATACAGGGCCCATCACGCCTGTCTGCGAGTGAGGTTCTGCGCCGTCCTCCAGTACTCGAGGTTCTTGTGGTCCGACTCGATCTCAAACTGGGAGGGAAGACCTTCAAGGTAGTGGCGCCACGCCTGCAGGGCACGGATGATCGCGAGCATCTCTTTGTCATAGATCTCGTAGTTCCGTTCAGCATCATTCATGGATTCGGAGTGGTACGCAATCGGGTGGAACTTTCCATTGTCACCCTCTTGGGACAAGACTGCACCGGTGGTGTACCCGGAGGCGTCGACCTCAACTCGTGTCTTCCGTTCCGGGTCGTAGATGCAGAGGACCGGACTTTCACAAAACCGTCATTTGATCTTGTCAAATGCGCGTTGCTCTTCCTCGCCCCACTGCCAGAGGTTATTGCCCGTAAGTCGGTCCAGTGGTTTGCAGATGGCACTGAAGTTGTGGATGAATCAACGGTAGAAGTTGGCAAAGCCACGGAACTTCCGTACGTCCGAAGTGTTCTGAGGAGTTGGCCAGTCTGCAATTCCCTTGATTTTGACTGGGTCCATACCCACGCGCCCTTCGGAGAAGATCATGCCAAGATACTCGATCTGTGACTGTTCGAACCGACACTTCTCCGGCTTTAGGAAGAGGTCGTTCGCTTCTAATTGTCTGAGGACCTCGTGGATGACCTTGCGATGTTCCGTGAGGTCGCTACTGAAGATGAGTATGTCGTCCAGGTACATGGTGATCTTTCCTTCGACAATAAGGTCCTTGAAGATGTCGTTCATGAATGCGGAGAACGTGCTGGGGAAGCCGGTGAGTCCGAAGAACATAACCGTAGGCTCGAACAGTCCTCAATTGATCGTAAATGCGGCCTTCCATTCGTTGCCGGTCTTAATCCGGATGTTGTTGTAGCCCCAGCGAACGTCGAGCGCTGTATAGATCTTGGCGTTCTTGAGTCGGTCCATGAGTTCTGCGATGAGCGGGAGCGGATACTGATTCTTCACGGTGATTGCATTCAGCCGTCGATAGTCTTGGACCGGTCGTAGGCTGCCGTCCTTTTTCTTGACGAAGAAGAAGGGTGAGGACATCGGGGACTTCAACTCACGAATGTAGCCTTTGGCCAGGTTCTCCTGCAGGAACTTGTCGAGCTCGACCTGCTCGCTGGGCGACAACGGGAAAAGCCTCGAGTGGAAGGTCTGCGCGCTAGGAACCAGTTCGACGGTGTGGTCATAGGGGCGGTGTTCTGGTAGTCTATCCGCTGCCTCTTTAGAAAACACGCGCATGTGTTCTCGGTACTCCGGTGGGACCATCTCGTTGACGGTTTGAACTTCCCGTTTGGCATACTCTTGTTCAGCGAGCTGCTGCGAGTAGGTGTGACTGGCCAATACGAAGAGTTGCGGTGCACCGCGAAGCGTTCGGCCCTTGCGCCAAGCGTCGATGAGAGACTGTTCCGTACCATCCCACTCTTCTTCAGCTGGAGGTAGGAGAGGTTCGTCTTCAGCCTCGTTGACCATTACTGTACCGCAAACACGCCCCACCGTTCGTGTCTTCCTTACCCGTGGAGACCTTGTGCGCGCCGTAAGCCGTACCCCCGTATCACGCGCTTCAGTCTCCACTGGTTTGGATGCCTTGTGGGTCGCTGGGCAGGTGTCGGGGCATCGGGACAGGCGCAGCGAACCACATTCCCAGTCTATCTCCGGGTTGTGTTCGCGCAGCCAGTCCAGTCCGATGATCACATCTTCTTCTCCGATGTCCGTGACAACGAACGCGACCTCTTCCTCATGGTTGCCGATCTTCATAGTGAGAACGGCCACTTCTGTGATTGTGCCGTCTCGGTTCTCCGATCCATCGATGTTGTACAGAGGAATAGGCTTTGCCAGCTTCCTCATCGTGACCTGGTTCCGTGCCACAAATCGTCTGTGGAGGAACTTCGTGGTGGCGCCGGAATCGACCATGGCCACCAACTCCTTGCTTCGCTGCTTGCTGCTCAATCGTATAGGGATGTGGAAGTGTTGACCTGCATGGTCGACTTCATAGATTAACGACGATCCCAGTACAGCGTAGCGACTATTGGTACACGAGCTGTCACAGCCAACGAGCTGTGCCACCAAAACAAACAAGGGCAAAGCTTACTGGTGCAGAGGTTGGTGCTGAGAAGCGAAGCAACCCGAGGTGACACAGCAAGAGATGTGAAGAGGTGTATTCCCTATACTAGAAGGGGCAGTAGAAGGTAGGGCTGCTAGCTACCTACAGAGGAGATGGGGGATCGACGAGAAGATCAAGTCTGAGGTTCCCTGCCTCAGACTCCCTACTATATATACTAATACAATGGTGCACAGACCAGGTACCTATT